>NW_024350319.1:20818227-20879551 GCF_902729225.1 Pteropus medius | reverse complement strand
ATTCAGGGTATCTTCTTCATCTCATGGTTTCTAACTTTAATCATATCTGCAAAGTCCTTTGTTATGGATTTAATTGTGCTTCCCTCTCCCCTCCCCCCATTCATACATCTTAAACCCCAGAATGTCAACTTATTTGGAAAAAGTATAATCACAGATATAATCATTTAAGATTAGGTCATTAGGGCAGGCCTTCATCCAATATGATGGATCCTTATTAAAAGAGAAAACAGACACAGACACATATCAAAGGAAGATGACATGAAAAGATACAGTGCGTCTATGGTCATGCCACTCTGAACATGCCCGATCTCATCTGATTTCAGAAATAAGCCAGGCTCAGTTTTGCTTGGGAGACTACCTTAGAATACCAGGGAGGTGCTGCAGACTATAGGCATTAGAGAGAGAGAGAGAGAGAGAGAGAGAAAGAGAGAGAGAGAGAGAGAAAAGACAGCCATCTACAAGCAAAGGAGAGGAGGAGAGGAGCCTGGGACATATCTTTCCCTCGTAGTCCTCAGAAGGAACCAACCTTGCTGACATCTTGATTTTGAACTTCTAGCCTTCTGCTTGTGAGAGAATAAATTTCTGTTATTCAAGCCACCCAGTTCGTGTTAATTTGTGACAGCAACCCTAGCAAACTAATATATCCCTTTTTCCATGAAAGGTAACACACTCACTGGTTCTGGGAATTAACACACAGACTTCTTTGGGAGGGTCATTGTTCTGCTTACCACAAGTTTAACCACCAGATCCCAGCCAGTTGTAATTTACTTAACTTTGTCTTAGGACTATGCCCCGTGGCTTCTATATCATAAATGAAGTAACGACCTGGACCACAGGCTCATTGGTCACAAACACCCTGCAAGCATGGGAGCAGACTGAAAACAATTGGTCTTTGCAGGGGAACATTGTCCAGCTTCAGGCACAGTGGTGTGCGTAAACCACAATGCAAAGGTGCTGGAATTTATTGCCATTTTCAAAGGAGAAACATTGTGTTTGCAGAATCCAGTGAACCGGACATTGTTACCCACTTAATTACAATTAATAAAAACACACAGGAGCCACATCCACAAAATAGCAGGAGTTTTCTCCTATATTCTCTTCCAGAGAACAGTGAACTTGACAATGACCCATGATGAGAATGCCTTTGCAGCAGTCTGGGAGTTCAGAAAAGAACTTCCAGCACACGGTTGGAGCAAAAAAAAACTGAGATTGGACACAGTGAAGAGAATAAGAAGAACGGTTTAACTTTACCGATGTCATCCTTCACCCAAGGCAGCACAGCTCAGTGCCAAGGGAGACTTTCCAGGTCTGTGATTTCTTTCATGGATGAGAGTGAACATGTGTGAGTGAGCACCTGGCTTCCCCCAAATTGTGCAGAATGCTGCCAAGGAGGCCTATTTTTTTCTCACCCCGTCCAGAACACTGAGGTGTGCTGCACAGTTCGGGAGTGGAGGGGGCTGGGAGAACAACAGACAGGGCACTCAGAAGGGATCCAAAGGACACGAGTCCTACTAAGTGCTTCATGGAATCTATCAGAGAGGCCACCCACAAGCCACCGAATATGCCTCACCAGCAAATTCCTGAACTCATGCGATCAGATTGGCCCCAACTGGATAATTTAGGATATTCTTTTCATCTCATAGTTTTCTGTGTTTTGGAAACTGGCCCACGGGCACCCCAAACACTCCATTGGCCTCGCTCATGCACACCTCCACCCTGTGGCTGGTTCCCTATGTGCACTGAGAGTGATGAATGTGAACCCTTATGGATGGCTAGTGAGCATGGGCAGAAAGCCCACCTGCCTCTGCAAGACTGGGAGAAAGCAATCAAACTTGAGCCATCAGCATCATCCTAAGGAAGGCAGACGGGCGTCTCTTGGCACTTGGCCTGGCTTTGAGAATTAAGAGCAGCATACAATATTAAGAATTCCCCCCAAAGAGGGAACAAAAAGCAGGAAGCAGGTGAATCCACAGCAAAGGTCTGGGAAAGCCTCAGAATCCCTAGCAGGGCTGACAGTAGGCATTTCTTTTCAAAGCCAGTCAGTAAGGATTGACTAGAGGGGGTGACTGCTTCAAATGCAAGATGGCAACACAAACCTTCAAGAAACATCAAAAATCAAGGAAACATGACAACACCTAGGGAACACAAACATTTTCCAGTAACCGACTCCAAAGAAATGAAGATCTGTGATCTTAAGTGTGCTCACCGCACACACAAAAATGGCAAGTATGTGAGGGATGGATGTGTTTATATACCTGATTGTGATGATCATTTCACAAAGTACACGAATGTCAAATCATCATGTTGTACACTGTAAATATATATAATTTTATTTGTCAATTATTCCTGAGTAAAGCTGAAAAATTGTTATCAAATTCTTGAAATTGTAGAATCCTAGTAATTGTTATGCTATTGCCTGTCTTCTCTATTTTGTCAGTTTATAAAAATAAAAAGTGTTTTAAGTGTGTAAACACAAAAAAGGAAGCCAAAAAAACCATATGTGCCGTTACCCTCTAATGTGAGTTTGCCATAAGAGAAGTTGGCTCCCCTACATGACAGTGAGCAAGTGTCCCTCACAGCCCTTTAGAGCAACCCTACGGGCCCCTCTCCCCTGCCGGTTGGTTTAGACCAGATGCCAGGGAGCAGAAACTGAAGTAAAAAAATTGTCAGAAAGACATGAAAACCAACACATTAACCAGAAAAGTAAATCTTCGACTAATAATAAAATAACAGATTCATGCTCCCAGAAAAAAAAAAAGTGTTCACTTTCTTCACTTCTCCTGCTATGATTTTAATCAACTCTTCTAGTGCAACATTCCTAGTTGGTTCTCTGTTTTTAGTCTCTTTTTTCCTGCTTTTCGTCCTCTAGCAGCTGCATTTGTAATCGGGAAAAAGAGAAATCAAACACAGACACATGCACAGGGACACACGGATACACGTACACACAGATCTGATAGTGTCATCCACCTGCTTAGGCTTAAAAGCATCCAGTGGCTCCCCATTATTTATAAAGTCTAAGTTTCTAACTGGCATCTGAAACCTTCTCCAGGTGGGCCCAGCCTCAATTTCCAACCTCATCTTTCACTGCTCCACACTGTCAGAATCTATTGCAGTGTTTCTCAAAATATACTTCCTGAGCACCATTCTGGCATGCTTGTGAAAAATCCCAGTCCTACTGACTCAGAGTCTTTTACATGAGCTTGAAGCAACTTTTACACATGCATAGCTGGGGGCTGCTGATCTAGAGTACTCTTTCCCTCCGTCTCACATGCCCTTCTTGTCCACTTCTTTTGAGGCATTGTTCATATAGCATCTTCTTCTCATAAGCCAAGTAAATTGCTCCTCTAACTCTATTCCCTTAGCACTTTATACGGACCCTATGATACAGCTTTGTTTTAGAGGTGTTTGCTACAGATCTGTCTCATCTGCTGGATTATGAATTCCTTGCCATTAGGAATCATGTCTTATTCATCTCCTCCCCCTGAGTTACTATACAAATTCTCAGCTTCTACAATGGGAAATGTGTGACTGACCATGTTTCCTGTTCCCCTTAGCCACCTAATGTGCTTAGGGTCAAATTCACAGCTCAAGTATCACAATTATGAAGGCCACCATTAGCTGTGTTTCATATCCTCTTCTCCCCTTGGATGTGACCTATTTTAATTTATATTTCCCTTGCCCAGAATTTTAAAAACCTGTATTTGGCAATTTTATTTTATATGTTTCTGCTACAAGCTGCCTCAGATCTTTTCTGGAACAAGGTGAGAGAGAGATAAATTATTCATCTCAGTATTTCTACCACCCAGGACAGCGTCTGGCAGATAGAAAATACTCAATAACTGTTTGTTAAATTTAATCAAAGGAATAAAGTTATGTGGATTCTGTGACAGCTATTTTACTCACCGCTTAGAAGACTTTTTGGTTACTGCTGATTTTGATCACAGCGTTTGAGAGCTAAAGCTGCTGGAAGAACGCCTGATGGATAAGTGCCTGTTACTGTACAAAATTCACCTGATTTCAGCAATCTAGTTATCTCAGTTTTCCACCTTGATCCATGCGCATGGATCAAGGTGGGATACTCATCAACTCTGTAATGTGTGGTTAACCTTAAAAGATGGTGAACAGGTAGGTTTCTGACGAGAAATAAGAAGGGAAGCAAGGAGAAGGTGGGTAGGTGAGCAGGGAGAGCGCTATTTGAATGAGATTGCACAAGAAGGAGCCAGGGACAAAACACAAGATGCCGAAGAAGAGAGGCCAGAGATAGAGAGGCACACAGGGATGTGGCATAGACCAAGCGTGACAGCCCAAGGGCAGATACAAGACTTCTGTCTCCCGAAGACACACCGTTGTGACTGTGTGCGTTCACGAGCATGGTTAAAGCTGTAGACAACAATCTGCTGCGTAATAAAACTATGAAAAGATGGGAGAACATCTTGGGAGAGGGAAAAAATTCACTTTTTATACTCATTTTTCTTCAATTTACATCTAATATTTCCTCAAGAAAAGCCATCTTTTCAATCCTTATGTATTATATCCAAAGAAATGACAGCAGCACCCGAGTCTCTTTAAATTGGAGATTTTTTTTCCTAGGAAACACATGAGCATGTGTAGTCTTGACTTTCAGTTGTCACCTCAACTTTCAAAACAAGTCCCTCGTGCTTCCAGTTAGCTGTTTTCAAAGCAGCATTCAATTGGAATTTGTTTTCCTTTGAAGAAAAATAAAGGAATACTAACCTACCAATTGTTGCACATAACCAACTACATTTAAAACCACGTGTCTAATTTAAATTTGCTTCCAACATCTGTTTCAATCAAAAACATCAATTCAGTGTGTTTTCTCCATGAAAACATAGAGAACATGAGATAATTCCTTGAACAACATAAAAGAAAGGTGTTAATATTAAATAGATTTAGACGGAAAGTTTGTAGGAATGAATTTGCTCACATTGTTACCATGTGACATATGATACAACATAAATCCTGGTTTGTTAAAATAAAATATGGTTCTTTCCCCAAAAATGAAATTAATAGAAGACCTGCTAATGACAGTTTGGAATATCTGGTTTATTTATGTTGTTCTGGGTCTGTGAGCTGTTAGAGCTGGCTGAGAGTTTGGTCCGGGCCTCAAAGAATTGAGGCAGAGCCCTCATAGTCAGCCAAGGCAAGAAGGCATGTTTAACCTACAGTCTGAGGATCAACTGGCAGGTTATGTGAGACTGAGAGTGAGGTCAGGGCTTATGTGCCAGCCCCTCTAAGGCGGAGGGCCCCTGCTCAGCTACAACTGAGTCATAGTTTGTCACCCTCAGACCCAGACAATGGACCAATATCCTCAAACTTGTAGGCCCAGCCTTCCCACATTCTGGACCCATGAATCACACCACATGTATGGGCGGACAGTAAAGTCAAAGGGACCCAGTGCTTGGTGTGAGATCAGTCTGGCTGCCGTAAGCCTGGGAATGAAGGTGGGGCAACCTGCAAGTTTCTCGGTCCACTAGGCTATCTCAGCTTTCTTTGAACCCTTCTGTAATCCTCTACTTCCTGAAATCTTATGGCTGTAGCACTCTAGTTTCCCTTCTGGGACCTCAGCTCCTTTAATGGAAGCCCTGACACCTTGTCAGACTTTGGCCAGCCCCACGTAGAGCCCAAACTCTGACCCATTGAAAAACAGATACACTGCCCCCAGCCTCACATTCCTACTAGGGGCCTGTCTGGTTCATCCTCTCTCTAGTTCTAGTCCCTAATAATTTCCTTTCCATGCTGCCTTATGCCTCACAACTACTCCTGTAGCGATGTCAAATCGTGATAAATAATACAAGTTACAATTTCCTTAGCTCTTGCCATGTGCCAGGGAGTATGTTAAGAACTTAATAAACATTATCTTGGCTCATTCTCACAACAACAGGATGAGGTAGATATACTGTCTTAATTTAACAGCTAAATAAACTAAGGCTCAAAGAATTTTAGTGGCTTGCTCAAGAAAACAAAACTCCTAAATGATAGAGCCAGGACTCAAATCCAGGACTAAAGGAGGCTACAATCAAAGTTCCTGACTCTGTCTTTTACAATGAATGAGAAACAAAGAGACAATAGAAGTAACTTGGAATTTGAAAGCTGTTTCACTGAAATTGTCTGGTATACATGTCTTATATACCACTCCACATACCTGCAGCCGTATCTCTTTCTCCAGCTACTGAAGAAGCAATTAGTTCTATTCAGGCTTTAATTCACGTCATGCACAAGCAACCTGGCAGTGTCTTGCTTCTGCCTGTGCCTCATCCTGTCTCTTCCTACCTGTATGGTGTCTCTGATGTCACACCATGAGACACCATGGCGCAGCATTCCAACATGGACAGCTCAAAATGCAGGGGAGTTAACACTGGGGTCACTTTTGATGAGGGGCAGATGAGAACTGAAATATGAATGTTTCCCTTCTTATGTCCCCCGTAGACATTCTAACATGCATTTCTAACAAGCTCCATGAGGTCAAGTCCTAGATGCCCATGCTGTAGTCAACTCAGCATGTCCCCTTTCCTTTTGTCTCTGTTGTTCTCTGTTGTCTCTGTTGTTCTCAGCCCTGCCCCTGAAATCACATTCCCAAGTAAACTACCTGCATTCCTAAAACAGATTACCTTTGTCTCAGGCCCTGTTTTTAGAGGAACCCAAGCAGCTAGACAGAGAAGTGCCCATTTTTCAAGACAACCAGTCCATTCATTCACATATTAATCTCTGCTAGTGACCACGGTGATTTTTCTCTTCCTTTCTGTTCAGTTCTTGTCATCCTGGAGACATAATGTGATCCCGAACCTCCCTCCTTCCCCAAAGTCACTACTGATTAAAATGTCCTGAAGAGATTAGGAGGAAGATCTGACTATGGCAGAGTGCAGCCAGCATCTCTGAGCCAAGGTCATAGTAAGGGCAGGATTTCCATAAGACAGATGAAGATGTGAATCCAGACAGAAGATAAAAGCTTCTCCTGCCACAAATATAGAATCATTATTTTTGGGAAGAAGAGTCTCTCAGAACTGACTTCCAAAGATTATTGCTTATCACATAAAAGCAGGAATCTGGGCTGGGGCTGCAAGTCTATCTTTAACCTGCTTCCACCAGGCATCTCCACATCTCTCTTCCTGTAGCAGTCAAGGTTCCAGACTCCTTGTTTCCTTAAACTTCTGTTCTCGTTAATCAATGTTGCCTCTTCTCCTCACATACACTCTCAACGGGGAGGTCAGTGTCATCACTGTTGGACTGAAGATGTGCCGAGGGAAATCAAGAAGATGAAACAAATCAAGAGACTCCACACTGCAGGCACACTTTGCATCTTATCCCAGCAGCAGAGGTGTGCAGTGAACATCTCTGAGTGCCCTACTTGAATTCCTTCCATCTTCTTGAGCGCAGGCAAAACAGGTATGTGCCAGCCTTTTTCCCAGCCCTGAAATGAAATTTATTCATTTTCCCAGATGTTTATTTAGAGTCGATTTTATATGGAGACTTTCTGCTAAAATAAGCTTTATCTTTTCAATTATTTTCTTACTGGTGACTCTTATTTGCTTTTAGATGCAGTTGTTCATTCTCTTATTCTAAGAATCTTCGACTTTAATAAAATCTCTGTACCTTTAGTAAATTATACAAAGAAATGGCACTTTCTTTTTTTTTTTTTTTTTGCTAAATTTAATAATAATCTAATAATTGCTTACAAGTATCCTAAACCACTGCAGTAGTAATCATCCCAATGGCCATTATATTTCAGGCTGTGTCCCAGGGCTGCAGACCTCCAGGGCATATGGTGCTATTTCAAGAGATCTTCTAATCAGATTTCCCCACACAGATCCAGTCGTAAATATTAAGACCAAGATTCACACTTTGTTAGGTTCTTTTGGTCATAAGGAATAAAAATTCTTTCCAGTTACCTCAAGTAATGGGACTTTGTGATTCACATGTCTATTATATAAGGGTGAGAGATAGGCCAAGAATCTCATGGAAACCAAGGAGCAGCTCCTGTTCAAGATCCAAGACAGGCCCAGGATCCAGGTGGTTTAGTCCCTTCTTCAGTTACAAAAGTCAAAGGTCTCCATTCCTGTGCTCTGTTGTTATGGTGACTCCCATTCTCACCGGCTAGCCCTGAGTATCTTTGTGCATTAGCTCATTTCTCCTCCCTGGCTCTCTTGGTGCCTCCTCATTCAAACTGAATTGAAGTAGTTTCCTGGGTGGGGCTTCTCAGACAAGAGCATCTCACAGGAGTGCATCCAACTCCTGGATGACTTCATTTGGTGGCCACCCCGGCATGGTCCCGTCCAGTGGCCCCTTTGTTTCAGCTCCAGCCTCAGGCTCTGCTTCTTGCAGCAGAGGACTGTGGGAGAAAGGGCAAGTTGGGCATCTTGCCAGATAACTCTGATACATCAAATTCCTAAGTTTGACCCTTAGAATATTACTTTTGTGGAAAAAAAGATTTAGAACTGTGGTTCTAATTTACTTCATATATTATAAAGGATAAGATTTATAGTCATCCTCCAAACCCTGTCCTGGAACCATATCCGACAAAGATTTTTAGAAATTTGTTTTAGCAATTCCTAGAACAATAAACTGCTGCCCAGGGTCAATTCAATTCCTAGCCTTTAAATGAGGATTGTCTGCTTACACAGGAAGTATATACAAAGCAGTCTTAGGCCACGGTTCAAGGATAAGTTCTCCATCCACCCTTATCTACCAAGTGCCTTCTATATCTAATCCTTCGGCTTCGTTCTCTAGCTCCCATGGCCTACCCCTGGCCATCCTTTTCTTTCCCAGGATCCACTCTGCTCATCACCTGCCGCTCAGAGTAAGAGTACCTCTCTGCCAACCATGAGCCACCAACACCCCTTCCTTCTACCCGCCCCCCTACCCCAGCCCTTCACCTCAGCCCTCAAGGGAGGAGATTCATAATTCAGGGCAAAATGGGATCTCTCCTTTAATGAGCTTTCGATGTGGACTATGACTGAGGAACCAGCATATTCTACTTACCTCAGAGATTCATTTCGAGGACTAACTAATGTAACCTACATAAAGTGCTTTGAATAGCACCTGCACTTATTATTACGTCTTGATATTGGGAATCCTCTTGGCTGTCTCCTCAGTCACTCTTCAGAGAAGGATCTGCTCCGTGGAGTGGTCCAATTTATGCAGAGCAATTATGTGCCCTAGCAATGAGGGCGAAGCATTTCAATTAGAAAAAGCATAGACTACTGCTAGTGATATTTAGTAGTGATATTTATTGAGAGTCTATTAAATATAAGACCCTACACTTAGTGCTTTGCAATTTTTATCTAAGTTAGTACCACCATCATCCCCACTTTATTCATGAGGAAACTAAGGCACAGAGAGATTAAGTTATTTACGCAAAGTCCCTCAGTAAGTATTAAAATAAGAGTCGAAATCAGTATTCAAACCAGATAGCCTCTTCTAGAATCTGAACTTTGTGCCACTAAACCATTCTGTCTCCAATTAGAATAGTGAATATTTAAGCAGGAAATGGCCGTGGAGATCATCTTGCCTCTACCCCCTCATTTTACAAATGGGAAACTGAGGTGCAGGCAAAGGAAGTGATTTTCCCAGAATTGCAAATCTTGTTATAGGCGCAAGAAGTACTAGAACCCAGAACTGCTTTCGTTTCAGTGATCTTCCCACTACTCCACTTCATGGTAATATTTTTTTAGACTAATTTATTAGCATCTGCAGAAATTCTATCTTCAGATTCGTTTTGCCTTGAGGCAGTTGGTTCTTCTTCTCATTTATCAAAGCAAACTTCTATAATCAGATGTATTCTCCAAACTTGGAGATATTATATAACATCTTAAGAATCAGTTTCTTAATATGTTATGTATGATAGTTGAGTTTGATGAGTGATTTCTAGATTTGGGATTTCAGGGACCAACAAAATTATAAAAAACCTGGGGACAAGCACAGATTTGCCATTTTATTTTTTATAGCCAAAGATTTTAAAAACCCATGCATGAAAGAGAAAAAACAAAAATAAATTACCATCTAAAGTGCTATCATTATTCTGTAAAAGAAAGAATATTTCAACCAAAAAACTGGGAAGACCATCTTAGAATAAAGAATAAGTCATTTAAAATGAATATCATTAGTTGTATGAAAAGACAAAAAATCAGCCCGATTATTTTTAATTTTTCACAGACCAGCAACAATTTCACCATGAATCAGCATTCAAGAATCTGACTTAGATAACCTTTGAAGTTCTCTCTAGCTTTTAAACTGATTCTGAGTATCATTTCTTCCTTTACAATATTTAAAGGTTTCTAGCAGTTAGGTCTTTTAAAATTAATCCTCCTTAAGCTTGGCTTTGTTACACTGTGTGTGGAATGACTATTAGAAATTTTGCATTCAAAATAGTAATGCAGGGAGGTATAGTTATCTGTCCCCCATCTTAACACCCTTCAAGGTTTCTAGTTTCCTTCTCTCCCACCCTGGGGAAGCAGAGCAATGATTCTTAACACTGACCTTCCCCTTCTTCCCAGGCTCCTTTAGACCAAAGGACCCAGGCTTAAGCTGCAGCTGAAGATTTGGTTTTCTACTGACTGAGAGCCTCTGACATTTGACTCCTGCTCAGAGTCTAACCAGGATATTTTGCCAACCCTTGGACTAAGAGGGAGAAATTCTTTAAAGAAGGAACACCTGACTCCATGTAATAACCTGGGAGAGGAGCTGAAGTCTGGCTTCAGGTATTTCTTTGAATTTGTCCCTTAGAAAATTTATTTGTTTTCTACTTCATATAGCCATGTTTAACCAATCTGTGTGCTTGGGGCGAGGGGGATGGTTGGGAAGAGGTCAGAGGATGCCAGGACTGGAGCATAAACATATTGAGGGCAGAGATACAGCCACCCATTTGCCTCTGCATCCCTTGCAGGTTGCCTGGCCACAGCAAGTGCTTAACAAATGTTTATGGAATGCACCAAGTTTTAAGCACACAAATTTAATACCTTTTATTGTATGACTACCAATATCACGCACTACAATCGGTGCTTTACAATAATTATTTCTGATTCTTACTAGAACTCTTTTTGGTAGGCGAATCATTATTTCCATTATACGGATCAGGAAATTGAGGCACGAAGTGGCTAATAAATTTGGTCAAAGTCATAGAATTAATTTAAGTGACTGAGCCAGATAGTCTGCAGTGTGCTGAGCTGCAGAGCCTGCACATAATGAAGCTACAGGGAGAGGAGGGAAAAGGCAGTTGGCATTTCCCTCCAAGACCTTAACAGAGCCCCTTTGCAGGCCAAGTCCCTGCATAGGCAGTGAGGCAGTTCTGTCGTAAGAGAGGAAGGAATCATTGACCTTTCTTTTAGACTTGAAGATCTCTGAGACCATTTAGGTCCCTCGGGAAGTGAGGGGTAGTGCCCAGTCTAGGACCAGCTTTCCTGACTGCCTGTCTGGTGCTTTACCCACCTTACAGACACCAGCAAAAAATAGAAAAGGTCATTGTACGCATCAGGGTAGGCAAACTACTAAAAACACCACCACAAGTATCAGTAGCTTAACAAAATAAGAATTTCTCATTAGTGTTAGTCCTATGTAGGTAGGTGGGCTTTTCCTCTTTACTCTGGGCTGGCCCTCTCAGAGGTACTTGGTGCTGTCTCCAACCAGCCAGCAACTGAAAAAAGAGAGCAAGAATTATATCTGAGAGGGTTTAACAGTCCAGGCCTAAAAGAGGCCTGCTTTGCTTCCATTATCCAGAATTTAATCAGGTGGCCACGTCTAACTGCAAGGGAAGCTGGGAAACGTACCCTGTGTGATCGGGCAAAAAAGCACTCATGGACACATGAGTTCTAGAAGTCTCTTCTAAGAGCAGCAGCTATGAAGGAGCCTGTCCTCAGTTTGTAGTTTTGTTCTGAATGTACCATGGGCACTTGAATTTTAGGTCCCTATAACATATTTATTTAAATACAGTTTTCTTTTAGGTCACTGCGACTAGCATGCTTGAAAATTAGGGTGGAAGAAAAGGGGGCAGTGGCAGTTTCAAGCAGCTAAAAAATTTCATATGACTCTTTAAGGTTTCTTGTCTTGTTTTGTTGTTGTTTGATTGGGTTTTGTTTTGCTTTGTTTTTTTGTTTTGCTAACATTTTGGTGGGTACTATTATCATCCCCATTTTACAGATGCAAACATGGAAGCCTAATGAGGTGTGGAGACTGACCAAGGCCACGAAGTCAGTAGGAATGAGAGCTCAGGTTTTAACCTGGGGCTCTCCCTCCCTCTCTAGACCCTATGCCATCCATTCCATTGTCTTCTGGCTGCCAAGCTTGTGGCCAGAGCTGGAGCCCAGTTCCAGCCTGGGACAGTTCTCTGAGATCTACGCACCATTGCCATGTAAATTTCATTTGTTGACACATCGAGGTCACCATGTGCCCCTGTATTGATGGAAACTGCTGGGGCATAGAGGCTCCTACAAACATTCTGACCAAGTGAGGAAGTGTCAATGTTGCAGCAACTCTTCCTTGATTATAAAACAAGTTCTTTCATGTTCATACATTTTTGGTCCACATTTTAGAGACTAATTTCACCCAAAATAAATTAATTTATGTTCAGCTCAATATCTCCTAAATAATTTTTAATTTGGTGGGATATTTCAAAAGGAATACTATAGCAGCTCTCTTAAACCACCATGGTTACAGGCTAGTCAGATCTTTCATTACATGCTTTTAAATACTTAGAATGCCCTGGAGTGAAGCAGTGGATCAATTAGGGCAAACTGACTAAAGGTTAATTTAACAGAGCCCTGAGCAGATGCTCCGTCTGTCCTTGCAGCTCAACGGTCTAACAAGCTGAGCTTCTTCGACTGTGTAAACACCATTAAAAGCATAACTGGACCTGGGTCGTATAACCACCCCGCCATTAGAGAGCTGCTTGAAGAACCCTATTAGAAGGAAACCATTGGATGGGAGGGTGGGGAGCCAAATCAGGAGAAGGGAGTTGTTGAGCTATTGAACTCTAATTGAACTATAAACAAGGACTTATTATAAGCGCTGCTCCCAGCTCTCTCGGCATGGGACCCCCTTTGGGAGTTTCATTGTAAGCAGAATTTAATCACACACCTGTCTTTCTAGGGCATCGTGCCACTCCACTTGTCTAGTTCAAGTAACTGAAAGGTGCGGATAATAGATTTTGAGACCATGCTGCTTTCAAAGGTGGATTATGGAAGGAGCATTCAAGCCGCCTAAGGTTGAGACCACTCAGAGGTGGTCCCATGGCTCAGGGAGCAGGTAATCCCATGCACTCTTCTCTGGCAGTGACAGCCAACACGGTGACCAGCAGCCATATGTTAATTTCTCAAGAACGCATTACCTGGTTTTCAAGTATTCCCACAGAGGTAGGGGGAGCCCCACGAACACCTGAGTACCCTACTTCTCGTCTAGCCCAATGGTTCTGTATTCTGGCTGTGTATCAGAATTTCCTGGGAGCTTGCCCTCCCCAGCAAGACAGTGTCTTTCACAAGCTTTTTGGGAAGACCTAATGTGCAGCCTGAGTTGTGAACCATGGGTGTCACCCCCCTCCTTCTCCAGCAGGGTGGAGTGGTTTTGTCCTGGACATCTTAGATATAGTAAATAAAGGGGAGGTGGGCCTGAGAGCTACTAACCATGGCTAACAGCAGCCATTGGTTGGGCCAGCTGTGCCAAAAGAGACACAGAGAAGATGGTGGGGCTGTATAATCCTCGGTGGTTAGCTCCCAACTGAAGCCCTTTGTCTTTCCTTCTTCCTGCCACATTGCCTTACTTCTTGCCACATGACAATTTAATGAACATTTATTGAATGTTTTCTATATGCCAGATGCTGGCCTGAGCACTATAGAGAGAAAAAGAGGAAAAGAAAGACATGGTCCTTATTCTCAAAGAGTTACCGACCTTCACCCGGGAAGCAAAAGCAGCAGTGTGAACATCAGTTTCCTGCTCATTAACAACTCTTAGCAAAAGTTCCACGGGATGAGATAAAAACATAGAATTTTATAACAGTATCAGGATTTAGTGGTACTTTTCCCCATTATAGAAGTAATTAAGAATTGTCAGTGTCAATTCCCTCTCTCTCTCACTCTCTCTTTCTCTCGTGCACACACATACACACACATACACACACAAACACACACACACACACACATACAGGAAAGGACTAAACGTAGTTATTTTAGGTATCGGTCACAGGCCTGTTACCTTTTTTACATGGAACCCGTTTGTAGGAAAACCTCTGTGAGCTAAGTTTAATCAAGGCCCTAGAGTCCTTCTAATTAATCCCAAACCAACAGGAGCCCCCATCTAAGCTCATTAGGCCTTTTCACATGACTGCTTCAGACGCCCACATTCATTCAGTCAACTAAGACTTTAGTCTTGTTAAGGACCAGACACCACACTAGACCCTGAAAATGTAATAGTGAGCCAAAAGGACCATTCCTACTGTTCTTGTGCTTATTATCTAGCAAGGAAGACAGATGTCAGTGTAAAATTACTCTTGTGGTAAGATGTACATGAGGTATGTGAGAATGTTAGAATGGGAACAGACCTAGGAAGTCAAGGAAGGACCCATGAGAACTTGGTCATGAACCTGGGCATCACAGCTACAATGTGATGGCCCAGCGAAGAGGTCGGGGGGTGGGTGTGGTTACGTTCCAGCCAGAAGGAAAATTATAAGTGAACTAGTGAGGTTGGGCTAGACTGGTGGTTCTCAAAGTACAATCCTCAGACCACTGCGGGTACCAGAGATCCTTTCAGCAGTTCTACGAGGTGAAAACTATTTTCCTAATTATACTAAGATTTCATTGTCCTTTTTCACTGGATTGACATTTGCACTGATGATATAAAAACACTGGTAGGTAAAACTGCTGGGCCTTTAGCACAAAGTAAGACAGTGGCACCAGACTATATGGTAACCACTGTATTTCTTTTCCATGTACTTGCGGGGGTGGGGCACGGGGGAGAAGCCAGTTTCGCTTAGAGATGCCTTTGGTTAAGTAGTTAAAGCTATTTCTTTTATTAAATTGCTACCTTTGAGTACACATCTTCCTAACATTCTGGGTGACAAATGGGACGTATACATAAAGCACTTCTACTGAGTACAGAAGTACAATGGTCGTCTTGAGGGAAAGGATTTGTTTGATTTCTTGAGTTGTAAACAGAACTAGCTGCTTTTATCATGTAACAGTTTTACTTGAAAAAAACTACTGACAAACTATGGTTATTCAAACTTGGGTTCTTGGCAGAACTGTTTTTTTTGAGAATGAATAAAGCGAGCTTGTTGCTTCAAGAAAAATAACTGACAATGTTTGTTGCCAAATAGCAAATTGAAGATTTGAAACAAAAAATTGGAGTTTTAGAAAACTTACTGCTACTACCATGAGCTTGAGAGCTTCCTAATACTGAAAGATTCCAATGAGATAGATGCTGATACTAATTAATGTGATTTCTAATATGTTATATAATGAAATATATCAACATTTGGAAGACCTGTGTAACTCAGTGAACCAAGCTTTTCCAAATAACCAATGCATGAGATTACAAAATCATTTGGAGATAAAAGATTCATTGAAAGTACAAGGTAGCCTAGTGGATTTTAATGTAACAGAGTATGAAAAGTTCATTGATATGGTTTCAGATTACATACTGTACCTAACTTTTAAGAAACTACCACTTGTTCTGGTTTAGTATCCAAAGAGAATATCTGCAATCATCAAAAAGGGCTATTAAAATATACTCCTTTATAACTACATTATCTGTATGAGGCAAGATTTTCCTCTTACCTCAGCAACAGCAACAAAACAGATTGTGACTGATTAAATGCAGGAGCAGATATGAGAATCCAGCTGTCTTCAATTAATCCAGAGATTTACAAAAATGTAAAACACTGTCATTCTCACTAGTTTGTTTTGGAAGCTAGCTGTTTTTAATAAAAATGTGTTATTTACGTTAACATGTAAAGGTTGTATTATTGTTATTTTTAAATGAATTAACATATATGTTTTAAAATTTTCTCAGTTCTAACTTCTGATGTGGAAGTATTACTAAATACAATCCATTTAAAGCTCTTTGGGATCATCGATAACTTTTAAGAGTTTAAAGGGGTCCTAAGACCCAAATGTTTGAGAACTGCTGGGCTGAATTATTTTGCAGTAACAAAATTGTCTTGAATCTCAGTGGCCACACAGAACAAATATTTCCCGCTCATGCCCAGACAATCAGGCAACTCTCTAAAGACAGCTGTCTTCCATGTGCTGACTCAGCAACCAGGTTACTCCATCCTGTGGTTCTGCTGTCTCAACATATGGCCTCAATGATTACAGCTGTAGAAGATAAAGCTAGAAGATGGCACATCAGCTCCTAAATCTTCTGCTGCGTGTCATTTCTACTCACAGCTCACTCAGCAGAACTGGTCACATGGCCCCACCCAACTGCAAGTGGGCTGGGAAATGTGAGAAAGTTTGTGAATGTTTGGTGAGCAGCAAATGGCTCTGTTCACTATAGAACAAAGAACTTGTAGTGGGAAACTGAATCTCTCTGTTGGAAGACCTGATGGGGTACATGTAGTGAAGTGAAGCACGACTCAAGAAAGGCTGGGGAGCCAGACTGTGTAGGCTAGTCTCATAAGCCACGGTAAATATTATAGCCTTTTTCAAAGTAATGAGAATTGAATGGTTACAATAAGTTACAACAATCAGCTTTATCTGTTGATGGACCATTACAGCTGTGGAGGGAAATGAATGCAGGGGAACAGAAGTGGAAGCAGTGAGGTGCTGTGCTGATTAATTGGATCACTGGAGAAAAACAAAAGCCTTGATTTGTGGCACTTGCTAATTTCTATAAATACTCTATAAATGCTTCCACCATGGCCACTTCCAAGCTAGCCTGTTACTTCTAACATCAATTACCAATTCGATGTCACTGAACTAGGAAAAGACATGTACGGTCAACTCTTGTGAGCCAGCAGAGTAGCCTTCAGTGCCACTGAGCCAAGAAAACTAGTTAGGAGGATAGTCCAGACAAAAGATAATGGTAGTCTAAACTTCCCTCCCCTTTGAACACAAAGCTGGAGTTAAACCCACATTCTGTGCATGTCAGTGACTCCACCACAAACATGACTACCACCACAAGATTTCCCAACTATTGCTATGACATATGAATGTGAGGGATGTGGCTATCTCCCCCTAACCGTCCATCATCTTGCCTCTGGTACAAAAGCATGGGCCTAGATCCTTTAAGAGTGTGCAAAGAAACATCTCTGTCGCCTTTAGCCCATCTTCCCAGAGCCATGTTTGTAAACACCCTCAGATCTTCTGGTGTCACATTCCTACCCATCTGTTCCAAGGAGGGTGCAGCCGAGAAAGCCGCCAGAAAGGCCCCACTTGGGTTCTCAGCCTCCTCTGATTTACATAAAAAGATTCACAAGAATCAAAATAGTTACAGTCTACAACTATAGGTTATTTTAAAAAGCCTTTGCAAGCTTGTCAACGGGGTGAAAACCTTAGGTTTGGCTGGCTGCCTCAGAACCAAACTAGATGACTGTCTGACAAGGATGAGGACCGGAGGGTCCCTACGCCAGGGCACTCTTGCCCAAGTTACTGGTTTCCTGAGGCTTGAAGCCTCATCTACCCAACCTCGGGTTCAGCTAGTTCACCCAGGCTCTTTTTCCTTCTCTCTTCTCCTCTGTTCAAGTTTCCAGAGCAGAATAACAGCTTGTGTGTACCTAAAGTGGTGCCTGGGGTGCTGCTATTTAAATAGCTCTGCCTCTAAACACAACAGGTGTCGCTCACAAGCTAGATCCCAAATTTTAACTGTTGTTTTTTTTCTCCAGAGGAGCCATATGGGTTTTATTTAAAGAGCTTGTCCTGGCTCAGATGTAATCTCACTTCTTTCCTCCCTTACTTCCCTTCCTCCCTTCTCTTCCTTCCTTCTTCCTTCCTTCCTTCCTTCTTTCTATTTCCTTCCTTCATTCCTTCCTTCCTTCCTTCCTTCCTTCCTTTCTTCTTTTTCTTCCTTTCTTCTTTTTCTTCCTTCCTTCCTTCCTTGCTCTCAATTTCTCTTTTCTTTTCTCTTCATGTAAATCCAAAGGCCAAAATCTTCCTTAGCAGATTCACCCATCTCTCCCGCTGGTTCTGTAAGTTACTGACCCTTGCACCTAGAGGGACAAGGTAGTGTTGGCTCCAAAGTTCCCTTCCGGCCTTGCCTGCCAGACAAACCTCCAAATAGGAGCTAGGGACTTAAACCAAGTTCAGTCATAATATCTGTGTACCTATAAAAAGTCTTACATAACCCAAGTCATTAGATGTTGGAGTATTCAAAGACGGGCAACAAAGATAGACATGTTAGGCAGATGGGGAAGAAAATGTCACAAAGAGCTAGATGCCACCAAGTGCTAACATTCCATTTGGGATAAATCAGAAGTATGAGACTGAGCAACATGGGCTTAAATTTGTATGTTTTAGAAATTTCAGCTTTTATTCTTAAATTAACTGAAACTACTAACCAAATAGAAGACCTGAAAGCAAAAGAGGGTTCACCTCTTCACTTTACTGGAGTGGCTTAATCCAAATATTCGTGCCTATGCAGGCACAAATCTTGAGTAACTAGATAAAGAGACCGACTTTTTATACAGCTAAGTAA
Source organism: Pteropus medius (assembly GCF_902729225.1). Taxonomy (NCBI): domain Eukaryota; kingdom Metazoa; phylum Chordata; class Mammalia; order Chiroptera; family Pteropodidae; genus Pteropus; species Pteropus medius. Next base: position 20,860,918 of record NW_024350319.1, on the reverse strand, counting down.
GAACATTTTTTGAAAGATGATATCATCAACATTTGATGAAATAGAGTACATTTTAATATTCAATATTTCAATGAATGTAGCATGATGAAAACTCAGCACGCTGTCTTTTTCCCCTAGCAAAAGACTGTTGAAAATTACATTCCACTTAACAGCCCTTGAGAACCCAAATCTCAGTGCATCCAACACCATCTAAGAGAAAGAGATTATATTTGATAAGTATCCCCATTGGATCTATGGAGAAATGCAGCTCAGAGGGGTTAAGCAACTTGTCCAAAGTCACACAGCTAATAATGTCAGAGCTAAAATTCAAACTCAAGACACAGCTCTTTCATGAAAAAAAAAAGGAGGGATGAGAAACAGTAGATTCTCCCAGCCCTAATACTGAATAAATGTTACTAGGTCTATTCTTCCTGCTATATAATTCTCTGCCTATAAGACAATTTTCCTATCATTTTGATTTTACAAGGAAGCCCATTACCAAACTAATAATTTACAAGGGGACACAGACTATTCCAGAACCTTTTTCTGGAATAGTCTGTGTCCCCTTGTAAATTATTAGTTTCCTTGATTACAAATCAACCTCAACAGTTTGGTGATCATAAGCCCATTTTCTGAGGCATTTCTGGCAAGTGAAGAATGGGTTGTGGGGTTTTTAGACTTGAAGAACCTGATTTTCCAGTCCTACAACTCAGAAACAATGAACATGCTGACAAGCACTGACAGGGCTACGGGGGAAGCTCTGGCCAGGCTGTGACCCACTGGGATGGACCCTCTACCTGCCAGCCTGATAGGTCTCCAACAGGTCTTCTTAGTCAGATGATGTAGGTATAGACTGTGTGACTTCGAGCATGTCACTACACCCTTAGCTGAGCTGCAAACAGGAAGGATTTGTATAAAATGATCTTGAGAGCTTCTTCCAGGCTGGCGGTGACAATCACAGGACACGTTTTGCTGCTAAACATAAGGATTAGGCATTTGTCTCTTTAAGCTGCATACAATCTAGGAATCAAAGAAGACTTTCCTTCATTGTTTTGTTTTGTTTTCTCCAGTGTCCTCCACTTTTACCAACCCTCAGCAAGACAAATACTGGGCCAGCCAAAGCTATTTCACTTCGAGGAGTTCTCATGTGTAGCTAAACTGTAATTCATGTAGCCCAGCAGTGCACAGTATCCTACAACAAGGACTAGGTGGTAACATTATTATAAGTCCTTATCTACTGCTTGATCACCTCCGTTCATTTAGTAGTGTGACCTTAGCCCATGCCTCCAAAATATCCCTTATGGAGACATGTTTCATACTCAATCGAGCAGCTACTGTTACCACACTGCTTCAGCCTTCTTCCTCCTCTTGTGTCCCAAGGGCTTGAGCCTTGAGGTAACTCACAGCCAATCAGGAGACTGCTAATGTTCCCAGGGTGCGTGAACTCTGGATGATCTGAGCTCCCAATCCCAGCATGGGACAAGGCTGGGTGGACTCTCCTGCCTCAGAGGAGAAGGGAAGGGCCCACCCCAACCCCGCCTGGCTGGAGTCCAGGGTCTCACTCCAATAGATATAGCACCTTGGCCTCTAACTTGCTGTCTCCAGAGGGAGCCAGTAAGTGGCAGATGCCATTCATTCCATCGCCTCCGACCCCTTCTTCCCCCCTCTCCCTTCTCCTGTGCAGATGTGTGGATTGGGGGGTGTGGATAGGCCAGATTTATCCCTGACCCATATACCACCAGTGTCGGAGTAGTGAGTGAGTAGCTCCATGGAAGGAGAACTGGGTAACTGAGGGGTGGAGGAGAGAAGAATTATTTTTCACTGTATACCCTATTGTATAGTTTGAACGTTATACCGTGAACATAAAATGCCTGTTCAGTAAATTTTAAAAAACAGAATTTAAGTAATTTTTAAAAATCATCCTACCAGGACTTACTTCTATTTTCTGTTGGGGCAGCTCAGTGCTGCCCAACCATTAGAGAAAAATTTTTTTTTCTTTTAATGTGTATCAGACACCACTGCAAATTCTCTAGTTAAGATCGTTCTTTCTATACCCATCTAAAGTCACTTTGGGGATCTGCCTCGAAGCCACTGAGCATGTCAAAGGAGAAGAGAGTTAGAAGAGTTGAAAAGAGGACAGGATGTAAAGTCAGGTCAAATTAAGTTTGAGTCCTGGCTCTACTACTTACTGGTTTGAGCAGGATTTTTAAGTTCTCTAAGCCTCAGTTTCCTCATCTGTAAAATGGAGATGATAGAATTGGCCTAATTAAGTTGTGAATTTTAAATGAGATAATGCATGGATAGTCCTCAGTGAAGTAACCTACATAGAGAAATATTCACTAAATTTTTGCTTTTTATATCAAGATGTGTTTTTGTGTGTGTGTATGTATGTATGTTTGTTTGTTTGTTAAGACTAAAGTAAGAGAAAGTGCCTGGCACTAAAAAATATCCATGTGCATTTTTAATGTTACTTTTCCTCTAGATTCCTCCTCTTTGTGGAGAAATTCCCTGTGGGGAACTCTCTGCTGTCTGGCCTTTTTGACTGCTCTGTGAATCAGGTAATGTACTCCTTTTTGTCTGCTCATTACAATGCTCTTATGTGAAGAAATCAGTGAGAATAGCAACAGAGGGAGGACTCGAAGCTTCTCTAAAGTTGAAAGGGTCTTTGAAGTTTCATCAGTCCACCCAGCCAGCCAGCCAGACAGCCAGCCACTGAAAATGTGAGGTCCTGCGATTGTAGAATTGACCAGTACAGATGTGGTCCTTCCTTTCAGGGAGCTTCCAGTCAGACACAAGGAAGGCGAGAACCCAAGTCTGTGTTGGGCTGACTCCTTTGCATTCCAGACTTAGAGGCTTGTAAGAAAACTGCATTTGTGCTCACCAAGCACCCCTAAGTCTGGGCTGAATGTCCCCAGGAAAGACTCCAGCTGGATGAATTAGAGTTCAACAGACAACTGTGGGAGACACAGCCCCTTTAATGCCATACATTTAGGAATCAATCTTGAACTGTGGGAAAGGATGCGATTCCTTCAGAGTCTATATAACATCCAATGACTTATTGGTTTTTTAGCCTTTGTGGGCCCAAATGAAAGTGCCAAAGAGAAGTCCAGTACTTTTCAGGCTTCCTTTACTCTCAGGCAAATCCTCGCCCTGCGAGCATGATACTTGAGATTGAATGTGGCCAAGCAAGTGAATGGTTTTGGAAATAGCGAAGGGCTCTCTGAATCTAGGACATTACTGCCACTATCACAGCTGCCACTGAGGGTAGGAAGGAATCCGAGCTCCTTGCGGCTTCAATCTGTGTTCGTATGACTGGAGCTTCATGGAGTTACATCTCATCCACTCAGTCAATCAGAAGTGACAGAGCATGCCCTCACTGCTAGATACTGGGATACGACTCCACACAACACAAGATTCTCCAGCCAGAAGGAAGTGGGCCTATAAGCAATTACTCAGGGCATGCTGACAAAGCAGAGGGTCTTGGCCTGTGCTACCTGAACTTACCCAAAGTGGACTTTAGAAGGTGCTGCCCTAGTTGTTCAGAGTTGGTCAGGAAGGCAGCATGATGGAAAGAGGGACACAGGGAGTCAGGAATACGTAGGGTCCAGTCATACCTGATGACACATTGCCACACTTCTCAGACTTTTCATTCATTAAAGAAAGGATTTTGAAAAAAGAAAAAGGAAGTCTAAGGATACCCCAGTTCCAACGGAAGCTCTGATCTATGAGTCAGGGAATAGCCTCTGCCACGTGGGTCCTCCCTGAGGTTTGTTTGACTGGCTCTTACACACACACACACACACACACACACCCCACTGCCCCCAAAGTGAGGACATTGAGGTCACTTGTTTCCAATAATGTCTTTCATCCTAGTATTAATGGATGTCAGCTAGGGGCCTAGCCCTCAAAATCCAGGTAAAATTGTTTAGCATCTGCTACATATGTGATGCCCCAATTCCTATGAGCTGTGGACGCCCTCCTGAATATTTCTGAGGTTCCAGGGGAGCAGTGGAGGGAGGTATCTCTTCCCAGCTCTCTGGCTTCTACACTTTGAGGTACTAGGTAGGGGCCTGTCCTCCATTTCCTGTTTGTCCTTGCCATTGCAGATACCACGTCCTAATACAGGCACCCATGAGTGATTCCCCCACCTGGACTCCAGAGCAACGGATTGTGTCGTATTCATTTTCCTAAGTGTAGCACCAATCTGTACCTGGCATCGAGTAGGTGTTCAACATTATTTGATGAGTAAATAAAAGGAAGGAAGGAAAGGTGTCAAAGGTGTCACTGAAATTACTTCGAAGGCAGGTTGAGGCCAGCCCAGGAGAAAAGTGTGTTAAAGTTAATAAAAGTTGCTTCTCATCCAGGATCATCCCTGCCTTGCCTGCTTCTGGTCCTTTTCGGGGTCCCGGTCCAACCAGAAGCTGTTGAGATATTAACTGACAATTACGTTGTTGATAGAGGTTCAACATATTTGCTCCCCTGGCTCAGCTTATTTGCTTTAAGAGGCTTCCTGGACTTCTGCCTCCCCTTTCCAACTGGATCAAGCAATAGGGTACTATTCTAACAGGCCACTTCCACCAGGGCTAATCCTTACTTAGCCAGACCCAGAAGTGACTTTGTAAATCTCTAGCTGGGCTCCCTTAACTTTTGTACAGAACCTGTTTCCAGAAACATAGGAAGACTCAGTAAATGTTTGCAAAATGAAAAAAAATGAAGAAATATGGAGTATGAGTGCAGTTATTTTGAGAATCAATGAGAAAAAATAGTGGAAATGCTTATAAGCAAACAAAAGAGGGGAAGTCAAAAAAATTTTAACAGAGAGAAATCGGAATGTTCATTCGAAATTATTGAATAGATAATTCATTTGGCAAAGCATGTTGGGGAGAATTGCATTCTCTAAATCCAAACCCAGTGCTTTCTCATAGTGCCTTTTTCACCTCTGTCACATTATTTTTGTTTGTGTTTTACAGCCCTTTGGGAATTACAACATCAGTTCATTGTTTGCTGGGTTTCATAAATCTCCCTACGCATCAAGAACATACCATGAAGCACATATAATAATTGCTTTTTATATATCCAAAAATTTAAATTATATTTTGTTTTGCAAACTTTACGACACCCCTTTGAGATAACTGGAAACACCTGGGGATGTTGCGAAACCAGTCCTAAGAAGGGCCTCTTCACAATATGCACAGCAGGGCTCCGCAGTTAAGAAAGAATATGCAGTTCCCTGCTGGCAATTGTCTTCTTGCTTGTGCTTCTTCTCCAGTACTTAAAATTCACAGTCAACTCAGCTAGAACCTAGGGACTAATGGCAGGATGGTCCAAATTATTAAGGAGTCAAAAACCTATGCAGAAGTAAGCACTTTCCTTCAAAATAATCCATTGATTTTGGTGAAGAGTTTTGACTTCACTTATCAAACTAATTGTTTCTCTTCTTTACTTGACTTGCTGTAGGACTATGACATCCAAAACTGTAATGACTAGCCACTTACGGCTTCTTAGCAATTGAAATTGGCTAGTCTGGATTCTGAAGACTTAGTACCTAAGAAAAAAATCTCATTACTGATTTTAAGATTGATCACGTATTAAAATAATCTTATTAATATATTGGTTAAATATACTGTATTATTATAATTAACTTCACCTGGTTATTTTACTTTTTTACTGTGGCAATTAGAAGATTTAATATGTGGTTTGCTTCATATTTCTATTGGACAGCACTGGCAGAGACAAAGCCAATATACACTTAGAAGACTATCGGATTACTAACAGAGTAAAGGGAGACTTATCCCAGAGGGAAAAGATAGTTTACTTCCAACAAAAACAAAACTTTGCTTGAATTATAAATTCTGCCATAATTTCCATTTTCAGGGCAATCCACTAATTAGCCAATGCTCAAAGTTTATAATGAATGGAAATCACTTCTACATTATAGCATTAGTAGTCAGTGTAAATACATCAAACTGCCATTTCCTCCTGAATGAAACACCACACCTAAACCTTTGTACTGTTGAGATTGCCTTATGTATTTTCCTCCATCATCTCTGGACTGTGGCTCCTTGAAGACAGAGACTCTATGCTAGTCATCTGTTAACCAACCATCCTGGTTCGCCCAGGACTGAGGGATTTCCTGGACGTGGAACCTTCAGTGCTAAAACCAGGACAGTCCAAATTTGTCAACAGGATCTGATCGGTTACTCTTGTGGGAAGAAAATCCCTCAAACCCTTCAATATTACCTGTGCTGGATATGTAATAAGTGCTCAGTAAATGCCAAACCTGTGAACTAAAACCTGTGAACTTGTGCTGAATGTTTTCCCATTTGTGTATAAACACTCCTGATAGAAAAGAAGTGCCTTTTAAATCAAAGAAGGATTAGTATAATGATTAGTTTGTTTATAGCATTACATTTGACCAGAGGCCACTGTAATTGAGATCCCCTTCCCAATCAAAGTTCCCTGTCAGTGGAACTTTCATCTCCTCCTCTTGGCCCACCACCATCCATTCTACCACAGCCCCGATGTGCTCCTGATGACTTAGGGGGCCCTGGCCATTGCCAGGGACCTACTCAGGTCCCCTTTATGACCACCAGCTAGAAAAGACAGCTAATTGCTTGAGTTGAAGGAGCCTCAATGTATATTTGTCTGTCAAGCAAATGTAATACAGTGTGTGTTTCAGGTGGGAGAGTAGCTAGGGGAATATGGGAAAGACTGAGTAGTTAAAGGTAAGAAAGAAAAATTCCCTTATCTGTTACTGGCTTCATCCAAAATATTAGATATACATATTAATATGTGTGGTATCTGGATTCTGTGACCCCAGCTCAGAAACTTTTCCATGATAGAGGAAATCCCACAGAGTGTTTAGAATCAGAGTCCTAGGTTTATTTTATTTTTTTATTATAATTTTTTTTTTTTGTTTCACCCAACCCCCCGTCTCCTCTGACAATTACCAGTTTGTTCTCTATATCTGTGAATCTGTTTTCATTTAGTTTGTTTGTTTCTTTTGTTCCTTAGATTCCGCATATATGAGAAATCATATGGTATTTATCTTTTTCTGTCTGACTTATTGCACTCAGCATAACACCCTCTAGTTTCATCCATGTGATTGCAAATGGTAAGATTTCATTTTTTAATGGCTGAATAATATTTTATTGTATATATGTACCATAACTTCTTTATCTAGTCATCTATTGATAGACACATAGGTTGCTTCCATATCTTGGCTATTGTGAATAGCGCTGCTATGAACATAGTGATGCACAGATCCTTACAAACTAGTGTTTTGTTTTGTTTTGTTCTGTTTTGTTTTGATAAACACCCAGCAGAGCAATTGCTGGGTCAAAAGATAGTTCTATTTTTAATTTTTTGAGGAACATTCAAACTGTTTTCCATAGTGGCTGTACAAATTTGCAATCCCGTCAATAGTATACAAGGATTCTCTTTTCTCCACACCCTCTCCAACACTTGTTGTTTTTTGATTTATTGATGATAGCCAATCTGACAGGTGTGAGGCGATATCACATCGTGGTTTTAATTTGCATTTCTCTGATGATTAGTGACCTTGAACATCTCTTCATGTCTGTTGGCCATCTGTATGTCTTCTTTGGAGAAATGTCTATTCAGGTACTCAGAGTCCTGGGTTTAAATTTTAGCTCTGTAAGTTGCTGAACTTCTCTGGGCTTTAGTTTCTTACCTGTAAATGGTAACAAGAGTACTTACCTCATAGGCTTATTCTAAAGAGTAAATGAGCTAATAGGTGAAAAGTGTTTTGTACAGTTCCTGGCACATAGGAAGCACCAACCATAATTATCCTGTCATTCAAGGTCAATAGAGAAAGTTGGTACAAGGAAAGAGTATAGACTATGGAGTCAGATCTGGAAATAGTTCAGATCCATACAATTGTGGTCTCAGATAAGTAATATCTTAATGCTTCACTTCACATATTTGTAAGGTACAACTCTACCTTGTAGGATTGCTATGAAAATTAAATGGGACACAATAACTATGGTGCCCAGCACATTGTGATCAATCAAGTTAATTGGTATTGATCAATCAAGGTCAGAAAGTCCCTTTCTGTGTCCAACTCATCCCTCCGCAATCTAAATCTGAGGCACCCAGCAGATTTCCTATCTCCCAGCGCAACCCACACTCCCTGTGCTCCCCACACTCCCAGCTCCCATGCTCCTGCTGTCTCATCTCCAGAAACTGACCCTGAAATGTTAAAATCCTGCCCAGCCCTCAAGATCTAGCTGGAACCCACCTCCTCAAATGTCCCTTCCTCTCTCCAGGCAGAGAAAGAAGGTAGCTCTCTCCTCAGGCAATTATCCCCTCATTTAATCCATTCCAATGGATCAAGTGACATTTCCCTTAAATAAATTCAGTATTCCACACCAGTAGTTCTTAGAAATGGCAACATAGAAAAAAATAATGATAATACAGTGAGTTTCATCAATCAATTCACATATCCTTTCTCATTGTTGAAATTAGTGCTAAATGTTCTTTGTTTTATAAAAGCATGGTGACAAAATAATAGTTACTATGGCAAAATAAAAAACAGGCAGCCCTATCTTGATCACCAAAATGTTTTTGGTTTTATTTGTTTTATTATGTTACTGATTGACAAAAAAACAAAAAGTTAAGGAAGTACTTTATAGTGTAAAATAGAGAGAAAAGAGATAAAGGAAATAGAAAAGGAGAGGTGTAAGGGGCTGGTCAGAATTTGGAGGCTCCACGTGGCCACCTTCTGGTGGTTGAACAGAGGCCCCAATGATTATGTCCAGATGCTAACCAGGCACTCACATAAAACAGGCTACAGCTAAGAGTACATTCATTATCTAGAATCAGCGAATGATCCTCTCTAATTCCAAATTGCAACAGGTTACAGCTCTAAAGCAATGATTTTCGACTTCCATGTGCATCAGAAATGCCTGAAAAGTTAGTTCAACTCTGGAGTCTGAGACCCATCCCCCAGAGGCTGAGTCAGTCTATCTGGGGCATCTGCATTTTAAATAAGCCGCCTGGGAACTGCTGATGCTGGTGGTCCTCAGGTCAGCCAGACATTGCAAACACCAGTACTGACCATTCTGCTCTATTCTGCATATCCAAAGGCTTCATTCACCCTTAGCCTCCATCTTTCCCAGTCTCTGTCCTGATATTGCATCTGCTTTCACATGTGCGCCACTCCCACATGTCCATACCCTTTTTTCTCTTGGAACCTTAGTAATGTAAAGGCTCTAGCAGTCTTAGGTTGGTAAATTCCCCTGAATCAAAAAGTGAGGTCTTCTTTCAGTTTTCGGCAACCTATTTAAAAGTCACAAATATTGTAAATGTATCAAAGCAGTATCTATTGTACCTCCCCCATCACTGCTTCCATTCCACCTCTAATGAGAGGCAACTGCTCTTCCTCAGCCTATTGATGCTGTGCCAGAAACAATAGCCTTCTGCTTCTTAGAGTATGTGCTTACAAGTTTATTCATGGCCAACTACCTGAATTATGTATCCCAGGTTTCCAGATGCCACAGGAAAGAAAATGTGGCTAAAAGAAGTTACCTTCTCTGGTTACTTTAAAAAAAGCGGAGAGAGAAGCTAATGCAGAAACTGGCTCTTGTGTTTTATCAAAATAACTAATCTCACTGACTTCACCTTCAGCCTATGCTCATGATATTTATCTGTTTTCTTGTTTTAGTCACCATTTAGTTTTGCTGTCGGATTTTAATCATCTCTTTGCAAAACTCCTGACCAATATTCATGCAAATAGCCCAAAAGAAAGAGAAAATAACCTTTGAGGGGTGGGGGTGGGGACTTTAGCAGCCTGCATCCTGATGTTTATCCAGAATCATAAAGACTTTTGAAAAGACTTTGCAGGTGGAAAAAGCTCTTAAAGAGGTTGATTTACAAAATGTCAGCTAGGGCCCAATCTCACTCCTCAAACACTTGAGTTTATGGAGGAGTAAATTTTAGGGGCCTAGGAACGAAGCCTAGATTTGGCAGGTTTAGGAAGAATAGGTAAAGCAAAGAATAATTGAAAAAGGATAATTGAAAAAGGAGACCATGTGAGTGAGGAGTGTAGGGAAAGGGTGTTCATTCCTGTGTTGAAAAAAACAGAAAGGGACCATGCTTTGCTTTTTTCAAATTTATTTATTTGTTTATTTATTTTTTGGTGCAAGGCAGATGGACATGGACTGTTGATTGACGGTAAGTAAATCCTTGAATAAATGAATCTCTAGCACTGGGAAGGGGTTGGTGATGGAGGGAGTAGGGTGATAGTGGGAAGTGGCTTGTGCATATGGAACAGATAACTTTTTAAGGAAAGGGGAATTAAAAGCAAGAAACTCAGGGCATTTAATAACTGTGGCATTTTATTCTTGTCTCATGTGGATTATTGGAGATTATCTGCTAAAAGCAAGAGCTCAGTCTAGTGTTACCGTTTACTCACCCTTCCTGTCCTCTCATATCAAATTTTCTGTCTCTTCCATGATTTTCAGTTGGTTAACAACAGATCTGGAGTGTGAAAAATGTTATCCTGATAAATGGAAGACTCCATGCAACCAAACTTCTCTAAAGAACAGGAATGGGTTTTATGTCAAATTCAACTTTATAAAATCCTAAGGCCCAATTAGAAGGATTAAAAAGTAGATCCATAAAAGACTTTCACAACCAACTGCAGTCTCCTAAAGCACAGAGCTGCTGAAGCTCAGTAGAGCCAGTTAGTGGCAGAATGTGGGCTCCAACCCAGGCCTCTGCAGGAAAGCACCAGCTTTTCACTACACCATGTGATCTCTGCAGGTTTTCAGACTCGTGCTTATGAATCAGGCAAATGTCTATGCTTTGCCTCAAACATTTCAAATCACCTAAGGGAGAAGATGTATTTCAAATGGAAAATTCTAAATTGAAGCCAGCCCAGGGAAAGTTTAGCTTCCTAAAAGTTTAGTTTGGGATTATAGACATTTGGGGTAATCTGAGAAGGTTAAAAAGATCATAGTAGTCTCGGGAATTATGATCTCCTGAAAAGAGCAATGGGCTTTGGAGCTAATTCCTAAGTGTGGATTCTAGTCCTGGTCCAGTTACTCATTTATTGTTTGACGTGGGACAAAGTATCTAAGTTCTTTAAGTCTCAGTATCCTTATGTAACAGGAATAACAACATCTCTCTCACAGGGTTGTTATGAGTACTTTAAACATTGTATACTGAAATCTCCTTCCTTCCACATATAAATGTCCACTCTTCTTCCATCTATCCTTTAACTCCTTATCTGACCCAAACTTCTCTGCTGCCTACATCCCGCAGGAATTTATTTCAGGGTGTCATAGGGAGATAATTTGATGAGACCTGCTAACATCAAGGGATTTCCTTAACAGACACATTGGCAAGGCCTGAAAACTCTGAAGGAAGCTGTTCCAGGTGGTGACCATAGCTTGCACCTGATCTGAAGTATTTCACTACCAAGGAAACTGCTTCACAGTCTTGGTCCAGATTCAGCTGGAAACAAGAGAAGAAGGTGAGTCCCCAGGCCAAGATTTGAGCCAACAGAGAGGACATGGTGACTTTAGAGGCAGAGTAAAATCAGAGGAGGGGAGGAACACTGCAGGCATCCTTCTTCTTTAGCAGGGATTTGGGGGCAGCAATCTAGTTAGACGGGTGGTTCGAAGCTATGTTTACATAGCACTATGTATTGACAAAGTTAATTCATAAATAGAGACCCACCCCACCCCAGTGGCTCAGCCTATGTTACAAGTCTAAACCCAGGTCAGCCTGAACTTATAGGAAACGCCTCACTGTCAAGAAAACCTAACAAACACCAGCACAGTCCTCCAACTCAGTTTTAGCTAGCTTGCCTTGCCCTAGAAAATAGAACCTGCTAGCCTTATCAGGAAATCTCTAGGCAATGATGCCCTGTTTCCTGGTTGCCTTGTCTACTGGTCTTGCCCAAAATCCCTCTGGAAGAGTGTTCAGCTGATTGTAAAGTACAGGCCTCTCCCACCCCATGGATTGTTTTCCCCTCGAGTAAAGGACGATAAACTCGTTACTAAATTGTTTTGGTTTTGGCACGTAACAGTATAAAAATGGGGAAAATATCAATTAGACCTAACAAAGATGATGAAAGAAGGAATAATAAAATTTAAGGAGGAAAAGTGGCCGAAGCTTCTGCTCCCTGAGCTTTTCCTGGAAAGAAGGTGCAAGGTGGCAACGTACAGTGATTGCTGAGACATGGAGAATTGGGAAAATGAGCCAGTCCAGAGGAGGGAGGCCTTAGCACAAGGAGAAATTTGGCCTGAGAATACGTATTTCTTAATCTTCCTCAAGGACTCAATTTGGGAACTCCTCCATTATTGGTGTCATATTTTGCATGACAGTGAGCCAGCACAACCATCTGCCAGGTCTCAATTCCTGCTTTCATTGTTATGTAAAGCCAATATCCGTGCTCACATTTTTTTCTTTTGCGAGGACATTCACAAAACATTATAGGCATAATTCCTAAGACCAATACAAATGTTTTGGACCTGAAAAAAAAGCTAGTTTTAAAGTAGGATGAGAAAATTTGCAAAATTAAAATTAATAAATGTTTAAATGCCCATAAAACTTAATTTTGTCAACTACTCAAATATAACTCAGCTCATATTTTGTTATACATAAATTATAGTCAAATATTTAAACTCTATTCCTCAGTTTCTTCTTCTACATAATGGTTATGTAATAATAGTACTTTCTCATAGGTATATTTTAAATCCTCACTTGACATCGGTGGGAATAGATGTGATGCTATGTGTAAAGAACTACACAAAGGCCCTGGTACACAGTATGCCAGTATAATGTTATAAACGATGTTGTGAATGATAATGAAGATGATGACAATGACACTGATGATGAAAGCATACATTTTCCATGTAATAGACTGAGGAACTCTCAGTATACTAATCACTTATGACACTGATAACCCTCTCTTTAAAACACAGTGGCATGTCAATCTCGAGCCAAACCATAATTCTCTATACGTAGTCTCCCACCTATATGTCCTGGTATGGCTGATGAGGTTGTGGTATGATGTTTTCAAATCACAAAGTGTGCCAAGAATTTTCACATCCATAATCTTCACTCCTTACTGTTGCCCTTCCAGGTAGGCAGTAAGGTAGAGTACTGGAGGAATCAGGCTTGAGTTCACACTAGCCCAGTGATTTCCAACAAGTCTTTTAACCATTTTAGGCTCAATGTGCTCACTAGTGAAACAGGAGAGAATTCATTTGTTGTAGAATCCACAGTCTTGTGGGACTTGAAAGGGAGACTGGTATGTCAAAGTGACAAACCACAATGCCCACATATAAATATCTGATCTGCCCTTATTTTGGGAGGTAAGGAAACTAACACTGACAGAAATGACCTAACATATACAAAATCTCTCTTCTTACAAGAGAGAGAGCCCGGACAGGAAATTGGGTCAGTATGCCTTCTTTCACACAGCATAGTTTCTTGAACCGCTAACATTCTCTGCAGGCCCTTCATGGCAAAGGCAAAGTAAGGAAAGACTCAGGTCATACGGACCCCTGTGGTTGGGGTTTTGTAAAGCAGATTTGGCCAATAGATCACTGCATGTGGGCCCTCTGTGGAGCCTGGCTTCCTGTATCAGCCTCTGTGCCAAGCCAAAGCCCTTTGGAGATATTTAACTCTTTGCTACATTCCAATACGTACTAGAGTTGTAAAGAGCAGTGGGGTCTGAGGTTCCTACTGATGCCCTTGCAGCCATTATGAGTTGGATAATTTATTTCTGCCTGAATTCTAAATAACAATAGCTGCCATTTCTTGAGTGTTTTATATCGGATATTTACCCACATCATCTCATTCAGTTCTCACCATAGCCCTATGAGGATGTAGGTACTATTATTATCCCCATCCTTCAGATGAGAACATTTAGGCCTTTACAGATTGTTACATTTCCAAGGCCATGCAACTATGTAAGCTGTCTCAGAAGCCAGTTCTCTTAATCACCATAGTGTTTCTTAAGAAATGGCCTACAGACCAGTACATCAAAATCACCTGATGTCTATGCCCTCTCCCAGTCTATTGAATCAGATGGGTGGGGGTGGATGGGTGATAACAGTATGAGCCCAGGAATCTGCATTTCAATATGGTTCACAGTTGATTCCCAGAGTCATCCAAATTTGAGAACCACAGCCATGCTCCCCAACCTTATGTCAAAAGACAGACAAGGAAAGGAGCAATTTGACCTTTAATACTGAACGTATCTTTGGCATCACTGTAGAAAACAAAAGCCAACTTCCTCTTCCCTTACAATTTGCTGAATAACCTACACAGTTTCTTTTTAGTGGGTCTGAGTGGGACAAGGTTGTTCCTGCTGATTGACATGGATTTTAACATGAATATTTAATGATCAGGGCAGCCAGACCGTTTGGCTAATATAATATTTCAAGCTCTACTTTCTTACTGAAGGGATTTGCCTTCCCTTAATGCATGTCTACATCCTGTCCCAGTCCTTCCAACAGCATTTTCCACACAGATAATGCCAGTTCAGGGAGCCTCTTGTTCCCAGCTCTCAGTTTAAGATAGCACTTACTCTAATCTGAGATAAGGTTTTTCGTGCTGCTGGAATGCCACTGAACATTGTCTTGATTTTTATTATTTCCTGTCCAGGCCCTCCATGCCCTCTTTGTTAAAACCCATCGACAGTCAGCTTGGCTGATGTCATTCAGATGAATCATTCACACCTTTACCATTCTATCTCTGTTTCTATCTCTGTCTCTGTTTCTATTTCTGTATCTCTCCTTCCAGTCTCTGATGTTTCCCAACTTGCAAATTATTTGGGTCCAATATCGTACTTGGGGTTTATTTAAGCCAATTGGAGAAATGAAGCACTCTGCGATCAAGATATACAATTTTGTTTTCTGTGTTTCCAAAAATTCTTGAATAGTGATTCCATACAGCTAACATATGTAGTGGCAAAAGATGAAATACTTTCCCCTTGAGATTAAAAACAAGGCAAGAATGTCTCTTCTCACCCCTTCTGTAGGCAAATAAATAAATGTATTCAGGCTGGAAAGGAATAGGCAAGACTGTCTTCATTCACAGATGACACAATATTATTTTCAGAAAATCCCAAAGAATCTACAACAAACTACTAGACCTAAGAAACAGGTTGAATTAGGTCACAAGATTCAAGAAACATACCCATTATAATGATAATACCACTGCTAATAAAACAACCACGCACCGTAAAACCTTTTCTACTCTCTGAGCATTTTTTTTGTCATTATATAATTAAATATTTTTTTAAAAACAAACAAAAAGAAAAATGTAATAGAGATAGTGACAGAGTACTGTGGGAGAGCTGACGAGGACCACCACCTAGTTAGACAAACTTCAAAGTTTGAGAGCATGGTCCCTGCAACTGGCCTCATCAACTTCAACTTTGGAGATTTCTCCAAATCACCTTGAAGTTCTGTAATTCCTTAGAGTGGCTCAGAACTCACAGAAAGCCATTATTCTTGTGGTTACAGTTTAATTACAGGGAAAAGATATAGATAAAAATCAACCAAAAGGAAAGACACATAGGGCAGAGTTTGAGAGGGTTTCAACTGTGAAGCTTCCATTGTCCCTTCCCGATGGAGTCGAGATGTGCTTCTCTCCCAGCAGCAATGTATGACAAAGCATATACTGCCAACCAGGAAAGCTCACCTGAGCTTCAGTATCCAGAGTTTTCACTCGGGGTTCATTACATAGGCATGATTGACTGATTGGTTGATTGATTGATTGCCACATGGGTGAACTCGGCCTCCAGGTCCAATGATATTGTGCGTGATGAAAAGACCTAACCCTAAGTCACATGGCTGGTCTTTCTTGAGTAGCCAGCCCCTACTGAAGACTGTCAGATGTGGTCAGATGTACCCTAACATCTGGTATGGCCAGGCCCTACCCTAAACAAAGACACTCAAGATATAGTGCCTCCCAGAAGCTGAGGGCAAAGGTCAGACCTTCTCCTTGGATGAAGCCAAATTCTTTAGAACATAAGACCTAACCCAAATTTGGGAGCCACTTAAGGTTTAGAGTTAGGGTTAAGATAAATTGAAGTCTTATTGAAGTCTTTGGAAGAATCTGGCAAGAGCCACACTGGATTAATTTGTTAATATTAATTTACATGTTTCTTAAAAGAATCATATTCTTGTATATTTGAATATTAATGGCAACTTTATACTTTCGACTTTTGTGTTATCCTGGCTACCTCTTTCTTCTTTTCCTATTACCTCCTCATGAGTATTTCATGTTTCCCTAAAATTAGGTTTTTAAGGATTATGAGAAAAATTTAACTGAAGGTTAAACACATACATTTTACTGGAAGAAATTTTAAAAATGGCCAAAATCAGGTTTGAGAGTTTATCTCTTTTTAGTGATCTATGCTTTAATTGATATTGCTGTAGATGATTGAGAGTTGTCCAAGATTGGTTTTTGTAAATGCTTAATTTTATCTGATTTTTATAAGATAGTCATTTAACAAAAGAAGTTTCCAAATAATTCCTCATTTCAGCAGCAATAGGCAAAAAAAAGACCTAATCCTTGAACTATTTACTTAGATGAACAGAAATACCTTTTTTTTAAAACAATGGATATGCAAGATTTAGCCATTAAAGGGTTAGGGTAAAATGAAAATCCTCTCAGTAATAGTTGAAATCTGAGAAAATCTTTCAAGGAAATTAAACACTTGATCAAAAAGAGAAAAGGGTTATTGGTGAGAGCTGAGATTAAACAGCAGAGTTGTCTGAGAAGAGGCCTCAATTATAAGAAGCAGGCAGTTAATAATATCCTCTCAGGGATCCGCTTCTCCTCAAGACATCTCTTTGGGGGAATGTAATGGTTTCATTTTCTTTTTGCTAATTTTGGAAAAAGTACCTTGCCTTCGAAAAGTTAAAGAAAACTTTAAATTTTGAAAAAAATTACAACCAGGAAGGGACAATTTAGAAGTATGCTTCCAGTATAATCTAAAGAAAGTACCACCGCAAATTGGGGCCTAAGACATTTTAAAAGTATACTTCCATTAAATTTTGGAAAATGAAGTATAGAAATAAACCAAAGGTAAATAATAGTGATTCATGCTTCTTGCACAAACCTAAGCACTTTTATCATTTGAGCACTTTGGCTCATAAGAACACATAAATCTCTAAAATGAGTCAGTTATCTGAATCCTGTCTTTCTTAGTCATTCGTCATATGGCCCTGATGGGAGTCACTTTCTCACACTATGTTTTTCTATTGGAAAGAATGAGAATAACTTACAGTCAAAATATTATTATCATTATCATCACCCACCACCATCATATCATCACCACAACTACCACATATTAAGTGCCAACTATGTGCAGGCTTTATACCACATACTTTCTATAGTTATTTAATTCTCATAAAACTACTAAGCAACAGAGCTAAAACCAAGTTCTGTGGGGCTTTCGACGCTCCTTCTCTTTACTCCCGTCCCTGCGGTTCAATAGTTTAGCAATTGTATTTGTGCTGTAGCCTGTATTCTGGACTGGCTCTTGCCACACTTGTGCTCAGAGTTAGCTCAGTGCCTAGAAGGACAGCAAGCGCTCTGCCACGTCTATGGGCCCAACGTTAATGGAAGATAGGCCCACAACTCGATGCAGAATGAGCCAGGTGAAGCAGATTATCTTAACTTGGTTGTGAAGATAATTCTGATGTATCTAGGTCCCAGCAGCAAGCTGACTAATCTCTGATCTGGGCTGAATGAACCACTTGGTCCTGGGCCAGTTCTCTCTCACGCTCTACCCTAATACCATGTCAGTAATAGGTACTTAATACTTCACAATATTTAAAGTTGCTAATATTATTTCAAGTCTAGCATGCTTCCTATTATGGCATACTCCTTTCCAAATAAGTGTACAAACATGAGACAAAACCCTATTTTTTTTGCCTAAGAATACAGATAATTCTGTTGACTCACATAGCTAAATCATGGAAGGGCAGAATAGAGCTGGCCTGAGGAAAGAGGCTCCAGTACAATCAGGATTGTCTATCTCTTCAAGGAAGGCACTGGTGGCCCCAGGCTCACACCCTCAGAAGGCCACAATCAGAAAGATGTTTGTGACTCTCTGTAGCTCCACTTAAAAAAATCCTAGGAAAGAGGTGTCATGTTCCAAGTTGGATCCTGTGCCAATCTCTTGGACCAATCACTGGGGCCAGGGAGGCAGTCATGTAATAAGATAGCCATCCCCATTTAGACCACAGGGTTAGAGTGCAGGAAACGGGGGTGGTTCCCCCAAGGAAAAGTATAACACCAATGTGGACACAAGGAGGATTACTGGTGGCCTCTCCTGTCCTAGACTACCAAAGGGTCATATCTGAAGCAGGAGCTAGGTTCCAAAGCCAGCCTGAAGGTACATTGTCACATGTCTCAAAATCGTCCTCGAAAATTTTCTAAATTCTTAGTCACAATAAGGATCAAAAAACACTGAGCTTGATTAAAGGAAAGAACAAAGTAAATGTCTATAAGCCAATGTTTGGGCATTCAAATGAGCTTGCTTTTAATCAACATCCCTTTCTGAGAAGAGGAGATGCAGAGAAAATTCTAACATTGTCCCTTCTTAACCATAGAGGGACTCCATTCTTTTTTAATATGACACTTCTAATACCTTAGTGAATATCAATAAAATCGTTTGTTGTGACAAAAGAGATATGTGAAAGTAATAGCACAGGGTCTGGTCATAGAAGGTACTCAATAAATGTTTGCTGGATTTAAATCCAAACCTTCCTCGAAAGTAAAGACAAGAAGTTCTTTGTTTGGGTTGTCATTTCATATTGTGGCCCCTGCAAACAGCAACCATTTCCTGATAACTTGATCTTGGTTCCTGACTGTCGATGGAACCACATGTTATAGCAATTTCTTACGGCATGGATTTTGTGCCAGGAGAGGCAGCTCAAGGGATATAAAATGAGCTGGGATGGTTTGAGGAGCTTGAGTTTTTTGAAGAAATTAGCTATGAAACTTTAGGCAAATCCTTTCCATTCTCTGGGCCTCAGTTTCCTCATCAGCAAAACTGGTATGCTAATATTTCCCTACTAATAAAGCCATTGGAGGGGGATTAAATTAGACAGCATATAGCTAAGCAGCTAGCTCATATCAAGCACTGAAATAATGCAATTTTTTTCCTCTCTGGAAAGGGATTACGTTGTGCCAAACCTCATGACAGCAATACCCAAAAGAGTCTGAAACTTCCGCTAACACATCTGGCATGAAATGGTTAAAATGACTTATGACTCAAAAGAAGAAAGGCGGAATGCAATTCTTCTTTGCCCTTTTCTTAAGCAGAACTAGCTTCTCCCTGCTTATATCACCTGCAAATTATTATTTTCAAATATATTGAATTGTGCCTACTGAAAAAAAGTCATCTTTTGATTTGGATTTTTATGTGTGCATGTAATGTGATGCTGGTAAAGATACTCAGTTATTGAGCTGGGAAAGCATGTAATTTTAAAAAGCATTCTGGACCCATTATTGACTGTCACACATATTCATTTGTCCATTCATTTATATTTTACCAATTGTTCTAGAAATATTTTTTAATGTTTCACTGCTGGAGTTGAATATCTTTCTCTCCCAAAACTGGTATTAGCCTCTTTAACCTTTCCTAATTGATTGCTCCAAAATAGTTTACTATAGTCCATTATAGTGTAGTTTGTGTATATATGTTTGGTGCATGTTATGATTATGAGTACTTCTTTTGGCCCACAGAAGCCCAGATGTGGCACAACTATTCATAACACATGGCCCTGGAAAATACCAGGCCTGGAGATCTAAGCCAACATGGGGTTAATTTGATGTAATTCAATCTCTTGGAAACTTTGTCTAATATAATTGCCTTAACATTATATTACTGATTGGTTACTTTGGATAGGAATGATTTTTTTGATAAGTGTAAATTAGAATTCTGTGCTGATTTTGCAGAGGAGATTAGGTTATTCATTTCATTTTAATGGCCTTCCAGGACCCTAGTTCAATTGCTGGTGAAATACAATGCTGCCCAGTAATTCGACACCCACACTTAATGAGTTTCTTGGGAGAAATTATTACAAGATGGCATAGACCCAAGCAGCACCCCTCATTTTTAAAAACATATATCATGTGATATTTATTTTTCTTAGACCATGCATTCCACATCATTGTACCTCATCTCTAAGGTACACGTTCTCTAGAAAAAATTGAACATTCATGATCATTACATATACTTACATACTAGAGCAAGGTCCAGTATGGGTCTTCAAATGCTACCAAAAACATACTGACAATGTTAAGTGAGGATTTACTATATTTTTAATTTTTTGAGGAGCCGCCATACTGTTTTCCATAGTGGCTAAACCAAATTACATTCCCACCAACAGTGCACAAGGGTTCTCTTTTCTCCACATCATCGCCAACACTTTTATCTTCTTGGTGATAGCCATTCTAACATGCGTGAGGTGTTATCTTATTGTGATTTTGATTTGCATTTCTGTGATGATTAGTGATGTTAACCCTCTTTTCATGTGCCTTTTGGTGATCTTCTTTGGAAAAATGTCCTCTGCCCATTTTTAAATCAGATTGTTTATTTTTTTGTTATTGAGTTGTATGAATTCTTTATATATTTTGGATATTAATCCTTTATCCAATATATGATTTGCAAATATTTTCTCCCATTCTGTAGGTTATTTTTTCATTGTGTTGATTGTTTCTTTTGAAGAGCTTTTTAGTTTAATGTAGTCCCACTTGTTGATTTTTGCTTTTGTTGTTTGTGCTTTTGATGTCATATCCGGAAATCATTTCCAAGACCAATGTCAAGGAGCTTCTTCCCATCTCTTCTTCTAGGAGTTTTACAGTATCAGATCTGATGTTTAAATCTTTAACCCATTTCAAGTTATTTTTGTGAGTAGTGTAAAATTCGGGTACAATTTCATTTTTTTGCATGTGGTTATCCAGTTTTTTCAACACTGGTTGTTAAGGAGACTATTCTTTATCCACTGAATGTTCTTGGCTCCCTTGTCAAATATTAGTTGACCATATGCACAGGAATTTATTTCTGGGCTCTCTATTCAGCTCCATTGGTCTATGTGTCTATTTTTATGCCAGTACAATACTGTTTTAATTGCTACAGCTTTATAATATAGTTTGCAATCAGGAAGCATGATGCTTCCAGATTTCTCAAGATTATCTTGGCTGTCCAGGTTCTTTTGTGGCTCCATACAATTTTTTTTTTTTAAATGTTATCATTATTTCTGTGAAAAATGCCACTGGAATTTTGATAGGGATTGAACTGAATCTATAGACAGCTTTGGATAGTATGGGCGTTTTAACAATTTAAGTTCATCTGATCTATGAACACAGATATCTTTCCATTTGTTTGTGTCTTCTTCCATTTCTTTCATATCAAAGTCATAGTTTTCAGCGTATAGGTTTTTCAGTTCCTTGGTTAAATTTACTCCTAAGTATTTTATTGTTTTTGATGCTATTGTGAGTTTTTTATTTCTTTTTCAGATGTGTCATTGTTTAGGCCTGGCCCAGTTCTAAAAGCTATGCTCTCCTCATTATGCCAGACTACTACACACACAATCACATAATCACATGGCTCCCAATCACATCCTTCTTCTTTCTATCAGGGTCGTGGAAAACACCTATAGTTCTTTTACTTTTCAAAGGAAACTGCCTTTTTAAACTACAAACATCACACTGCCCCTTTTCTTTCTTTTTTCTTTTCTTTTCTTTCTTTCCTCTCATAGCAGAATATTAAGGATTTATCAAAAAGGTAGAAGAAAGAATCACTAAATTTCTAAAACTCTCAAATATCAGTATCCTACAATGGTTCATGAAATTGCTTTCACTACTAAGCCCTAAATGAGAAAAATAAAATTATGCCGCATTTTCTCATAAACTAAATGTATTTTTAAAGGACTATCTTTCATTCAAAGATTCTTTTCTACTATTTATCTGATATTAAAAATGTATCATTCTTTTATGAAATGATGATGACAGCAGCTGGTCATTTCCTTTTAATGTCCTGTCTTGGTAACTATATGTTTGCCCTGCTCTTCGCCTCCACATTCTTACCTCTCCCCATAGTTTTACTGTTCTGGAAACTGCTACACTAACATATGCTTTTTTTTCTTGTTAATAAATTTGCCTACTTTCCCCCTAGATCCACCTCTTTTTCTTGTTACTGTTTATGAAACCTGATCAGATATAATAAAATCTCTAAATGTCTTCGTAAGTATAACTGTAGCCTGAACAGGCAGGGTTTTTGCAAACACATATTGACAATACAGCTAGCTACTCTCCGAAAGGAGTGAAAATGCTGCTTGCTGCGGTATCTCACACTAAACGTGATTCTGAATTATACCGAGTCATGATTATAAAAGCCAAACTGACACCAACAATGCGTTAGCTCCCTGTGGAAAGTGACTTTCCAACAGTGGAAGAGTGTATTGAACAGAATTGAAGTAGAATTACTCTTGTACCTTATGCAAAGACTTTTAATAATGAAAAGATTTTTGTCTAAGTTTATTTAGTAAGCTACTTCAAAGAAAAAAACTTAGGTACGGGCATTCATTCCTATAGTGTAATTTTAGAACCAAAAAAGAGTTTCTGTCCAAGTATCTCCCTGCCAACCTATAACAAAAAACTGCAAACAGAAAGATTCCCGCCGGAGGTGACTTTCTTTTGAGATTACTCAGGAGGCCTAGGTTTTCTGCCCCTGGACTCACAATCTCTCTCCCCGCTCTTCTCCTACAGCACTCTTTCTCCAATCTATGGCAAACTACTCCAAAAGATCGGTATAGACTATTTATAGTACAATAAGAGAAAACTCAGAGTCGCAAAATCGACATAAACTTGGAAGGTACTCCAGTACTGAACTGTTTGACCCTTGATTCATGTCCCACCTAACACCCCCCTTCTCTCCTCCAGAGTCAAGTCTTTTTCAATCATTTCCAGGCTCCCCCTTCCTCTCTGTTCCTAGTGAACTCAGGCCTCCTCTGCCAGGCCCAGCAGATTCCCCAGGAAAGCAGCCCTGCCATTTATGTCTCAGCTCCCTCCCTGCCCCTAATCCTATCCAATCCCTTAATGCAGGACATTTCAACCTGGTTTCCTACAATCAGTGGTATGCTGGAGCTAGCATACCACTGATTATAGGAAAATAGTTATTATTAAAAATTAAATGGTATGAACTGATAATTAAGAAAATTATATAAAAACAAAGGTAACAAATAATCAAAGCTCATCACTTTTTAATTATTTTACTCTATGTACTTAAGTTCCTTTCAGTCTATTACACGGGCATCTCTTCCCAAGACTGAGTTCAAGGACATCACATTGGTACCTTGAAGTCTGCCATGGTAGGAGTATTTATAACACTGCCAAATATCAGGGTTCTTCCTATAGCACCCCCTAAAGCAGTTGTGAAGTATTTACCGGCACACCATTGTGCAACGTGATGGGAAAACCCAGTCCTGAAGAAAACCACAGAGCCTTACATATTGGTACCAGTATAAATGCAGAGTGATTAATTTCAGCTGGGCCCTTAGCACTGCTCTGCAATCTTATGTTTCTCTGGTCAATTTTCCCCTCCATGCTCCAGACCTTTTTTTTTTTTTTTTCTGGCTTTTCCACTTCCCTCTAACATCTAACCCTCCCCTTTCTTCCTCCTTACTCTCATAAGACAATTTAAATTTCTGCTTCACAGAGAAAACAGGAGCCATCCAAGGAGCGCTCCCTGAACTTCCTGGTTCCAAATCCATAAGTGAAGCTGTGTCTGTCACCCTGCCTTTTCCTGTTACAGTGAAATAGGTGTCCCTCCTTCTAAGGCTCACCTATCCACCTGAGCCCTGATCTCAGCCTCTTTTGCCTCTTTAGGAACTTTCCTCTCTCCATTATCCCATCTTCTATATCTTGTACCTTCCCCTCTCTGTTGTTTCCGCTCTAGCCGGTATTTTAACTTCTACAGTTCTTTTCTATCAAAGCAAACTAATGTTCTCAATCCCACGTCCATCTATATCTTTGGCCTTACCTTTTCCCTTCACAGCCAGACATGAAGACATTTGTACAAAGTCCTCTGGTCAGCTTCCTTTACTTCCTCTCTTTCTTTACTTGGTGCAGACTGGTTCCCCACCCAGTTCCACTGAAATGCTGTCACTAAGGTCACCAATGCCTTCGAGTTACTAAGTCAGGTGGAAAGTTCTCAGTTTTTATTTGATTTGATTTCTTTACGACGTTTGAACTGGTTGGACTCTCTATAACATTTTGGTCACTTCCTCTTTGAAATTCCTTCTTCCCTTGGCTTCTGGGACATCACCCTCCACTGCCTTTCCTCATACTTCTATGGCCATTACTTCTCAATCTTCTTTGCAGTTTCCTTTCTTCTTTTTGGAAGAGAAAGGGGAAAAAAATCTGAGAAACCAAATTTCTTTGATAAAGCTGACACTGATTTTTCTATATTATTCTTCTCTTTACTGTGATTATCAGCAGCAGCAAATCAACCACCAGCTCTTCTACACACAAAGTTGATAGAACGAGGAAAAAAAAATTCAAAATGCGTCTTTATTATTAGAAAGTCATGAAAGGAAGCAAGGAAGAAAACTAACATTTATTAACATTTATTATTAAATGTCAGGCATTATGTTAGACATAGTCATATATTTTATTCTATTTAATCTCCATGGTTATACTGTAAGGTAAATATTATCAATCTCATTTAAAAAATAATGAAATTGTCTTAACATCCCACCACCACCGATCTAGTAAGTAGCGGAAGTGGAATTTCAACTTACTTCTTCTGATTCTTAGGACAGTGCTCTTTCCAGAGATAGTGAACCTGATCTGCTCTTGGTTTATAGAAATTCTGTGGAAAACAATTAAATACTTCTTTTGAGTGTGCTAACTTTGGGAAAAAATATTCTTTAGTCGTCAGAAGGAATGGGTTGGTGGCCTGACTCAATGGCCTCCAGGAAAGACTTACCAGCATGGCAATAACTCAGGGTACGGTTTTCAGCCCTGCAGGCTGAGAAACTATTTTTGCCAGAGTACCCAGAAACGAGTAGTGTCTAGGGAACAGACTCATATTACTGAACTCAAAAGACTGGTATATAAGCAGAATGCCAATTTATATAACTATCAAAATTCTGGTATTCACTCACTAATATATTCTGAGCCTATGGAAACATCTCTATGAGAAATTTTTAATCAGCAGGTTACAGAGCAAGAAATCAGAGCCAGGTGAGTTAGCTATATTGATTATCTTTCTTGCTGGAGCAATTGAACAATCATCTTTTTAACAGAAGAGAGGGTGGGCAAACAATTGTCAGGTTTAGGCTGGAAACCCCCTAGCAGTTCCCATTCTATGAGCCTCCAGGTCGACCATCCATCTCCCTTCTGCTTACATGATGTAATAGCTTGGCACTTCTAAGGTGATGAAATCTGGGCTGACAAATAGCGCCAATGCCAGCTTGTGGCTATAAGTTCTCATAGAAAGGTCCTCTTCTTTTCCCAACTGCTCAGAACCAGGGCAATTTTCTTTGTTTACTCTAGCAGTGAGGGTTGGGAGAATTTCTTCTGGGTCATCCTACCCCAGGGTCTAGTCCTTTCGAGTTCCAGTTTTATTGGAGTAGGGTCCCATAGCCCAAACTATGAAAATTGCACAATTATTCCACTTTTGATAAACACCATCAGAGAGAGCATAAGCACCTTTGGTTCTCAGTGGCTCTAAGGATTCTTACCTTCACCTAGATTTTGGCCTGATAATTTCTTGCCCAATGGTAAGATGCTTTTAAGAAGATATTTTAAAAACATATTTCATCAAGCATTTTTAGTTGTTTTTAGCAAGAGGATTGGTTCAAATAACCTGTCCTCAAATTACTGATAAGTGCTCAATAACAGTCCGTGAATATCTTTTCCAAATGGATAAATGCTCATTCAAATCTGAGTGCCACAGAATTGAGACTTGCTCAATAGTTTCTCTGAAAGTGTGTTCTTGCACTGTTTCCATCCTTTGCCAGAAATGCAAATTCTGGGCCCCATCCTAGGCCTATTGATTAAAATTTGAAAGATCAAATCGTATCTGCATTTTCATAAGCTCCACAGGTAATTTTTATGTGCTCCAAAGTTTGGAACAATTGAACTAAGGCATGGTTCCAAATTAGATTTCGTACATTCTCAGAAATGCCTCATTTCTAAAGCCTTCTCCCATGGAAAAATGAATTCATAAAGCATTCATTTATGAGAGAGATTATTTCTCAGCACATCTTTTCATTTTCTTCATATTTATAATACATATTCAAAACAGATTCTTAGTAGAATACTTAAATTACCATAAGGAATGTATAAAACTTTAAAAATCCTAAGAATGCTTGACAGCATAACCTTCATAAAAATCTAGAGATCGAAAATCCAATTATCAGTTGAATGGGGGAATTTAAGCTACCAACTATAATTTAAATCACAAACCTAGTATTCCTAATCAGCATAAACCCTTTTACAGTTGCAACAAAATAAAACAAAACAAATAACAGAAAACAAAAGGCACTTTTTTGATAGATGAAAGCATTATATAGTCTATAGATTATATTTTTCTATAATAGTATTTTCCTTTGTTTATTAATACCACAAATATTCCTTTAATTTCTTTACTTGAGGTCTTATAAAAACTTATGATATAACCTCTGATTGCTGTGGAAGTCTGACTTTGGAAAGAACTACAAAAAATGGTAATTTATTATAGCCTAAAAATATCGTTATTCACAGCTACTTTTGCTTAGTTCTTGGAAATTTATGTGGATAGATATGTGATAAAATAGCACAGAAAGATTAATGGAAGGATTTGGAAAGTAGTACGTGGATATTCATTGTAATATTCTTTCAATTTTGTTTTATGTTTGAAAATATTCATGACCAAAGTTTTATGATAAAAGAGATCAATAGGCACATATAGCTAATTCCTGCCTATAGTCAGCGGCACCTCTACCATGTGTCCTGCAGTACCATACTGCTCCCTTACCCTAGGGCATTCTTCTCCTCCTTGTTTACCTAATTAAAGACTATACTACCTTCAAGATTGAACTCAAAGATCAGGACTTTTCTGATACCACCATCCAATACAGATCTGGTCATGTCTCTTTCTTCTATACTGCTCCTTATACACTCACATTTGTAGCTCTTATCACATTGGGTTGAGATTATTAGTTTACATTACTAATCCCTAGATCTCTATAAGCTTCCTGAGGGTAGCAACTATGTCATTTCATCCTTGTATTCCGAGGGCCTAGACCAGGTCTCAAGTCAACTATGAACTCCTCTGAGAGGCCTTCTCTTTCTTCCCATAATACATGAGTTTCTCACTATGCACTTACGTAACATTGTATAATTGTCCAAATCTTAATGCATCTCACACATTATTGTAATCCTTGGTTTAATTGTCTTTCTTCCCTACTAGACTATAAGCTCTGTGAGGGCATGGACCATATCTGCTATTCAACCATGGTATCCCACATGAAGCATACCTTCCATAAATCATTGTGGAGTGAATGTTTAACACAGAATAGGTGCTCGCTATATATTTGTTAGTGAATCAATGGATGAGTGTTGCTCTCGCTATATATTTGTTAGTGAATCAATGGATGAGTGTTGCCTAAAGAGATTAGGCAAGAAAATGAATGGCAAAGCCCACACAACACTAATGATTCATATTTTTTAAAAAGCTTTGTAAAATAAAAGGCATGTTTATTAAATTTCCTGAAAACAAAGACTATACAGTGTTAACGGAAAGGAAACCATATATGGGGACCAGTTTGAGTCAAGCACTATTATGAACAAGTAAGTTATAAGTTCCAGTGCAATGGCTTTTACATGCCGATTATATTAGTTTCTTGTGGCTGTTGTAACGAATTACATAGTTGGTGGCTTGAACCAACATACATTTATTCTTTTACAGTTTTAGAGGTCAGAAGTCCAAAATCACTCTCACTGAGCCAAATCAGAGTGGTAGCAGAGCTCCAGGTTCCTTCTGGAGACTCCAGCGAAGAATCCATTTCCTTGCCTTCTTTCAGCTTCTAGTGGTTCCCTGTATTCCTTGACTTTTGGCCTCTTTCTCATCTCCCAAAAGAGTCACTCCAATCTCTCTTTTAAGAATCACATGGCCTTCTCTTCTGTGTAGTAAAACTTTTATCCTCCTTCCTCTTATAAGTTTTATAAGGACAATTATAAGATTGATTATTACATTTAGGGCCTACACAGATAATCCAGGACAATCTCCCCATCTTAAAATCCATAACTTAATTATATCTGCAAAGTTCTATATAAGATAACACAGTCACAGGTTCTGGGGATTAAGACTTGGATATCTTCATTTGGCCTACCACATTAATTTTTTGTAAATAGAAAATACAAGCATAGTTAATTCATTCTGAAAGTTTACAACCTGCTTAGTTCTCAATATTCTTTTCCTAACTTTTTTTTTTTTTTTTTGATACATGTATTTGTAATTTGGATAAGTAATAATACAAACATTACAAATAATACAAATATGGACTGTTTTAAATGAACGTGTCTATATTTCAAAATATTTTGTAGATGGGAATATTGTGAGCCTGGAAATGCGGACAGAATTTTAAGACCAGGGTATATATTAGGCTATGACTGCTCCCCCGCCCCTACTCCCCCCTCACAACACATAGAGTATTGCCCTCCTACTCACAGGAGCAGCTCTTACAGCCATATTTAGTCTGCCAGATTTTACTCACAGTTGATTAGGTGAGGAATAAACACATTAAGCTAGACAATCAGATTCTTTCTTCCAAGGAATTTGGAATTTTACATTCAGAGATGCTAATGCTAATCATCTTAGCCAGCACCTGAACTCAGGTAGCAATCCCTTGACATAAATATGAAAAAGCTGAGAAAAGTGGTCCACAGAAAGAGAAGAATGCAACAAACGTTTATAATCTTCCAGCAATTCCCTCCTCCTTCCTCTCTCTGTTTTCTTTTTCTCCCGCCCCTTCTTTTTCCCCTTGCTTCAGCTATTTTGAGTATATATCTGTTATTTGCAATTAAAAAATTCTTTATTGGGACAGGGTAGAATTTTTAGTGATGCACACTACTCTGATATTAGAATAGGGACAATGGTTGTGGATCTATGCTTCAAAATGTAGAAATTTCTTGTAAATGGGATCTTAGCCTTAATGAAAGAAACGAAACCATATTTGACGTTTTTCATTTTTGTGAGGGAAAGCCTATTTTACAATGAATTTCTAAGTAGAATTACATTTTTAAAGGACAAAGTAAAGATCTCAATTTACAGGAATATACTTTTCTCTACTTTTATTTTTCTTTCATCTTCTGATACCATATTTTTTTAGTCTGAGCCAATTATCTACAGATTATGCTATTAAAACAATCCATTTGTCTACAGTTAAGTTGGTTATTGTTTTTCCTTTGCTCTTAAAAAATGAATTTAGGTTTAGAAAAATATCTGAATTTTGATCTTTTTCTTTGTCCAGAGATTGTTCCAAAGTTTAGCTGTTGTTGGAAAAGCTTCCTCTAAGTTTTATTTCTTCATATTGAACACCAGAGTTTCATGAAAAAGAATTTTTTAAAGTATTTTTTTCTTTTCTGCTTTGAACACTAATTAGGCACAAAAGACAGCTGAATGATTATCTCAAATATTAACCTTTATACATATAACTTATTATGGAAAAAAATGAATTTGGTTTCCCAGTATGGAAAACAAAACAGGATCTCAGGTTTGTCCCATAAAGTTTTATGGGATATAAAAAAGTGAAAGCAAAGAAAACTTGAGATTTTAAAATGTCTTTATTTTTGCTATTTTCTCAAAAACTTATATAATGTAGAAACCCACCTATATATTTGGTTGAACAACATAAAACTACTGATTGTCTACTATTTTTGACTTGTAAAAGTGGTAATTTTATTCCTAAAATTTTCCTCATTTAATTACATATAATCTAGGTATGTTTGAGGAATACTTTCCAGTGTTTTGTTTTATGTATCTTTTCTTGGACACTTTCTGTTTGGTGAAATGTTCATGGCTATCAAATGTATCTTTTGCTCATAGTGGTAAAATGAAAAGTTATTTCTGTTTCTCCTTTACATTTATAAAATGATTTTTTGAGAAATATAAGCCATATGTGCTTGTATAGATTAAATGCTAAAAAGATTACTTTTGTTTTAAAAAATCTATCTTAAAACAGTTCTATTTTAGCTTTCTCTTTGCTTGAATGAGGGACATCTGTTTCTGTTTTCAGTGTTCTTTTGTTATACAATGAAGTCGAATATCAAAGTTCTTCTCCTTCAAAAAGGAAAGAATGCTGTAGTTTTGTTTTTTATTTCCTTTTATTTGTTTTCACTGGTTTAAGAATTACAAATATTGTACAAAAAAAGATGAACTGCTCCCTGAAAAAATCCAAACAATAGGAAGTACAAAGTGAAAGCCCTTTCTCGTCTGCTCTATCCCTACTCCCTAAGGGTAACCACTGACTAATGGCACACATACATTTTTGTGTATATATGCAATATCAAATAAATGTGTTCCAGCAATTGCCTATTTTTTTACATGATGACAAAATGCTCAAGTGAAACATAAAAACTTACACAGCTGGGAGTTAGAATAAGGTAGACATCAAGAATCTTTACCCTAAATGAAGTTCTTTTGAATGATTACCCAAGCCCAAACCTGTGTAGGGATAACTAACTTAATTATCAGACAAGAGGTTTTACCATTTTGCACAATTCTGGGAAGCATGCCATTCACACTCTTTTCTATGCAGAGAAGTACATCTGGAGTTGTACATCACAGTGGCCCTTTATCTAGAGTATAGGTCTGGGGCTAGAGTTCTATTTGTGAGAATTCTAAAATTGCAATAACGTTTTCATAAATTTGTTCTAAAAGATTATGTTGTGCTTTGAACATCATTCAACAAAACCACATTCTTGGAGAGATACGATTGTAAGACAGTATGATAATTGTTGAATCAGAGGTCTCCATAGAGTACAGTCAGAGCATGGGAAAAAAAGTGCCCAGGTCTACATACAACCTACATGCTGATGACTTCAAGTTTCACATTTCTAACTCTGACCTCTCTCCTGCTGTAGGCACATACTGAAAACTATTTGACCTTTCTTCTTTGGTGCCTAACAGGCATAAATTTAACACAATATAAACAAACCTCTTGATCTTTTACCCCAAACCTATTCCTCCCCCTGGTTTCCCTGTCTTAGTAAATGGTACCATCTACCATCCAAGGTAAAATCTTGGAGTCAGCTCCAAGGAAAGTAGTCAGTAAATCAAGACATTAAGAAGAAGGTGCTGGATCTAAGGAATATTTAATATATTTTATACCCAGGCTAATCTATCAGCAAAGGTTCTTGATTTCACTGCCAGGATATCTTCCCGGTCTGTCTGCTTTGCTTCTTCTCCACAGCTACCACTCTCAGCCAGGCCTCCACCTTCTCCCACTGAACTGCTGGAATGGTCTTCTAATGCCTCTTCCTGATCCTATGCTTATACTTCTATTCTCCACAGAGCAGCTAGAGCGAGGCCTTTACATGTCAATCAAATCATGTCACTGTCCCCCTCGAAACCCTCCCAATGGCTTCCCATTGCACTTAACATAAAAATTAATTTCCTCTCTACAGCCTACAAGGCCCTCCACCATCTAGTACTTGCCTGTATCTCTGGCTTCATCTTGGTCCACAATTCCCCTCAGCACTGCTCTCCCACTTCACTGTCATCTTCTCTTGGAACATACTAAGTTCCAGGACCTTTCATTTGAAGTTCCTCCGGACTGTCCTTCCATGGCTTATCTACAGGCTCATTCTCATCCTACAGATTTGTCTTCGAAGGCTTTTCTGGCCACCCTATCTAAAGTCACTTCTCATGCATCAAAACACTTTCTATCACGTCACCCTATCTGTTCCCTTCATAGCACTCATTATGATGTGAACTTATCTTACTTATGCATTTGATTGCTTATTTACTTTATGTTCTCCTCCTCTCCTCTCCACCAGAATGAAAACTTCATGAAAGGTTGGACTTTTAATGTCTTGTTCATAGCACCTAGAACAGTGCCTGGCACATAGTAGGTGCTAAATAAATATTTATCAAGTGAATAAAAGAGAAACTGCCTGGGAGAGTCAATGAGGTCTTCACAGAGAAGGTAGCTTCTGGTCGGGATTTGAATAATGAGGTGAAGTCTGCCAGGTGGATATGTTCAAGGTGAGTGAACAATATGCATTCAGAGAATTAGCGTATAAGGAAGACAGGGGTTGGGAGAAAGGTAATGTCAGAAGAGCAAACTAGAAGAGCAGGTTGGGAACATAGAATGATGACTTTTTTATATTATGCTAAGGAGCTTAGATTTTATCTTTTGTGTGACTTGAGCCACTTGTTAATTTTAAAAGGCAGATCCTTGTGTATTAGCTTTCTGTTGTTGCCATAACAAATTACCACAATTGAAAATGACACCTATAGGTTAGAAGTCTAATAAGTCTGGGCTAAATATAAGGGTGCCAGCAGAGCTATGTTTTCTACTGGAGCTTCCGGGGAAGAATCAGCTCCCAAACTCATTCATGTTGTAGGCAGAATTTTGTTCTCTTATGGTTACAGGACTGTCTCCATTTCCTTATTGCAGTCACTGGGGGTCACCCTTAGCTCCTAGAGGCCTCTCTGGTCCTGTTTATGGGCCTCTACATCTCAGAGCCAGTAACAGCGCATCAAATCCTTCTCTCACTTGCTGTCTCAGACTTCCCCTTTGGCCACATCTCTTTTCTTCCTCTCCCACCATGTCTCTCTGACTGAAGCCGGGGAAAGTTCTCTACTTCTAAGGGCCCATGTGACCAGATTGTGCCCACGTAGATACTCCAGGACAATCTCCCTATCTTTAAGTTTAAAATCTTAATTACTTTGCCATATAATGTAATATAGTCAGAGGATTGGGGCACTTTTCAGGGTGGGCAGGGCACTCTACCTCCACATTTTATGATCATATATTGTTATATTACTCAGCAGGCTGTGTGAGGTCCTCTAACTAGAATAGAAAGGTTAAGATTAGTAATTGAGTGGCTGTTGTTCTAGGTCAATGATGATGAAGGACTGAAAAAAAAATAAGAAGGGCTGAAACTAAGGAATAAAATAGATTTTATATCCAGGTTTTGGTAACTGATCATATAGATGTAGGGGTAGCCAGGAGGACTCAGGAATGGCTCTCACGTAGTACAATTTGGTAGGATAAGTAGTAGAGCAAGTTTGAGGGAAAGAGATTTCCTGAGGCATTGCAAATATTCCCACATTTTGCTGATGAGTCATTTATGATTAGCAAATTACTCAAAAGGTTACCTTGGTAATTTTCAACATATTACCTTTTACAGGAATTCTTAGCATATTAAGAGAAGATTATCTGAAAACACAATTAATATTTACTCACTCCTTACCAAACTTTAATAAACATTTGATGTGATAACAGCCCTAAGTTGGTTTTTTTTTTTTGCATAAAGTCTGTCAAATCCTTTTTTTTCTAGATATTTATAAATGATGCTATATAATGTTTTATTCCTGTCCTCTATTTAAGAAGGCAAATAATTGCAATACTACAGAAATTACTGAAGCGTACCAGAGGTGACACAAGAGGAAAAAGCACAGTCCTTCCTGGCCTTGATCTTTGTCCTGGTCTTTGAGGGACATTACAGGTTTCCATTACACAGCAACTGATGAATCAGAACATACTTGAAGCTGGCCACCGTATCTCAAGAGAAAAGCAAGACAAATCCAGAAAAGAGTGCTTGATATGTAAATGACACTTATCCAGAAAAATTAGGACATGTAGGTTCTAGCATAGGTTTCTTTGTTGGTTTTTAAGAATAGCTACATTTTATTGAACAGTTACCCTTAACAAAACATCTCACTTAATTCTTATAATAAAACAGAGAAGTAGGGATTTTATTATTCCCATGTTCCAGAAAAGGAAACTAAGCATAAGGAAAACTATATAACTTGTTCTAAATCCCATAGCTAGTTAAGTAGCAGAGATAAAATTTAAACTGATAACTGTCTGATTTCAAACTTTATACTCTTCACATAGCTCCGGGGCCTCCTTCTTAGAGACCCAAGGAGAAAAGAGACTTTCCAAACTACTGTTTATCTGATTTCACCTTGAGGACTCTGCACTGATCTACTTGACTACATATCATTTTCTTCTACCTCCATATATATCTCGTTTTGGACATTTATCCACAGTTGTAATTTATTCTTATAATTAATGTCTGTCTCCTCCTACTAGACAATAAGTTCCATAGATTAGGTACCTCATGGGTTTTAGTTTACCCTCAAATTCATGGTTCTTAACTCAGGGCTCAGCACATAGTAGGTCCTCAAAAATTATTTGTTCAGTAAATGTATGCATGAATGAACGAATGAGTGAATGTCATTTGACTTCTCTGGACCACCAGACTGTCATCTGTAAAATGAAGCACTGACAGATTAATTAATTCATTCATTCAAAAACATTGTTGTGGGCTCAGAAAATGATATGCAGTTTCCTTCACAGAGACAAAATACACTGATAAAATATATCTACTATAAGTGTTATATATATTTATATCTATATCTATCTCCTTTCTGTATATAACATTTCTTTTTCACCTGTAATTGTTAGTTACCAATTGGGCTGTTAATAAAACCCTTTAATATTGAATAAATTATTAAATATGCAGAAAAATTTGAACCCTATCATGTTCTACTATTAGTAGCATTATCATATAATGTGTCCTTTTATAGTTGAGGAAATCTTATAGGTTTATGAATGTACTTAGGTTAGCTCTATGTCTATTTCTTCTTTTACTGTAAACTTTTTATATTTTCTTTGTAATTGAAGCTGATAACATGAAGCATTGAATATAAGAGATGTAAAGTGTTTATATTTGTTGTGTCTCATTTATTTCTTTTTCTGCAGTTCTATAATTGGAGCTACAGAGTGTTACATTTTTATTTTCTGCAGGCTACTGCTTGCTCCTTTTCTTTAGTTTATTCTATCTTAGTGCAAATGTATTTCGCTTCCTCAAGTAGAAAAATTTTTTCATTCCACATAAAAGATTTGCTGTTGTCGATGTTTCATTTATTAAAGCTACCTTATATATCTAGTATTTTAAAATATATTAACAGAGATTTTTTAAATCTGCTAGTAGTTTTAAGTATTTACAATTTACTTATATTGAGATTGATATTTGAGTGGCATTCTTTAATGTATGCAAATGGTCTGGTTTGGATAAGAAGACTCATTTCAAAATAATTTGCTTTATCAATAAAATGCAGCAAGAAAAGTCAGGATAAACAATGAATTAAAAAACAATATTTTCACTTGTTATTCTTCATGTATTGAAAATGCTATCATAAATAATTCTTCCAAAATTTTAAATAATTTTCCAATAACTGAAAACTATGAGTACTTCTTTTCTATAAGATTAGATATTACTAACGAAGATGGATAAATTAAAATGATCTTTTCTTACAAGTATCTTAAACATGCAGAAAAAAACACAGCAGAGAATGATTTTGACCCACTGACCTCTGCAACCCACTCACTACACTTTAATGGAATCTCTTTCTTCCATAGTAAACTATCAATATCAGCAATGTTCTGAATAGTTGAGTACTTCCCTGAGAACAGCCCTCCCACCTGTCTGTGACACATTTACCTGTAATTAGCAGCAATAGGAGAAATTCTTAAATTCTCATTTAAGAATATACAGTACTGACAAAAACTATTTGAAGAAATGTGGAAAAGTATTGTTATTTTTTTCTGATAATAAAAACAATGCATATAAATACCCAAATATATGGAGAGCTACACCATGTTCAAGAATTGGAAGACAATTGTTAAGATGGCAATTCTCCCCAAACTGATCTATAGATTCTATGTAGTCCTTAACAACAATCTCAGCAAGCTTTTTGGGGGAGAGGGGCAGGGGTAGTAATTGAAACTGATTTTGAAATTTGTGTGAAAATGCAAAGAACCTAGAATAGCCAAAATAATTTTGAAAAACAGAAACATGTTGTAGGACTTTACAACTTCTTTCAGAACATACCATAAAGGTATAGCAACCAAAATAATATGGTTTTGACATAAGGATAGACATATAGGTCAATGAAACAAAATAGAAAGTTCAGAAATAGATATAAGGTTAATTGCTTTTTTGGGGACAAAGGTGCAAATCTAAACCAGCAGGAAAGAATTTTTTTTTTTTCAAATAATGATGCTAGTAGAATTAGACATCTTTATGCAAACAAAATAAAACCTTGGCTCCTACTTCACTCATACACAAAAGTTAACTCGAAATATATAGGTCTATAATATATACTACACCAAAATGTAAAAGCTAAAACTATGGAACTTTTAGAAAAAAACATGGGAAAAATTTTTGTAACCTTGGGTAGACAAAGATTTCTTATATATGACACAAAAAACATAAGTAAAATTGACAAATTTAACTATATCAAAGTTATATATTTTGTTCTTCTAAGAACATCATTTAAAAAATTAAAAGACAAACCACAGACTAAGACGAAATACTTGCAAGGCATGTATTTCATAAAGGAGTTGTATCTAAAATATGGAAAGAACTCTTACAACTCAACAGTAAAGATAAACAACCCAATAAAGGGCATGGCCAAAACATTTGTTTAGTCACTTCATTCAAGAAGATATACAGATGGTAATAAGGCCATGAAAAGATGCCCAGAGTCATTAGTCATTAGGTAAGTGCCAGTTAAAACCACAATGAAATACTACTATATATCCATAAGAATGGCTGAAATCTGAGACAGACAATATCAAGTTTTGCCAAAGATTTGAAGAAGCTGGAACCCTCACACATTGTTACGGCCACTTCTTTGAAAGTTACTATATACACCAGAAAATCCACTCCTATATATCTACCCCAAAGAAAAGAAAACATTTGTCCTCACAAAAGTTTTTTTCATAATAACACTATTCATAATAGCCAAATATATCCATAATGGATAAATAAAAAACAGCAATAAAAGGAACGAACTACTTATATATATAAGAATATCAACGAATCTCACAAACACCAAGTTATATGAAAGGAGCCATACATAAAAGATTATATATTGTATGATATCAATTATATGATAATTTAGAGAGAGCAAAATTATAGAAAGCAGATCAGTAGCTTTTAGGGGCTGAGAATAGGAGAGGAAGTTGGTGCAAATAGGCCCAATGTAACTTTTGGGAGTGAGAAAAGTATTTCAAAACTTGATTGTACTATGTTTACAAAATTAAATGAATTTACTAAAACTCATTCAGTTGCATGAATAAAGTGGTAAATTTTATGGTATGTAAATTACACCTCCATAAAGCTGTTAAAAAATAAAGGCCAAACACAGTTAAAAGAAGTAACAAACTATGAGAAAATACTGACAATATACAATCAACAAAGGATTAATATCCACAAAATATAAAAACTCCTTTAAAAACAATAACAAATAGAGTAACTAGAATATTTAGAAATTAGATAGATCTAAAGGGGAAAAATTACTCTCATTCTGCTATGAACATGTTATCACATTTCTTTCTAGTCTTGTTTTAATGCATATTGTAATAATTGGAATGATAATTTCGTGAGCTAGATATATTTTGGGGAACCTGAAGGTTTATTGCAATTTTGCTGATGAATATGGCTGAGGATTCAGCAATGACCAAGAAATGGCAGCTTTTCAAAGTCTCTATCTGGAGGGGAAGTCAGGCATTATACAAATAATTATAAATAATTAAATTATTACAAGCTTTGAGACTAAATCTGAGCACTGTGTTCATTAGTCAATGCCCGATGTATATATAAGCCCACCTTATCTTCTATGCTGCATCATCCCCATAAGGCTCTGTATTTCTTTCCCTCTTGTTCAGTCCTTTCTCCATTGTTCATCTTCTAAACTCTTCCTCACTGACATCTTGAACTGCTCCAATATCAGCAAACTGGCCTGCATTTGCAGACTCATCTTCCTTAAACTGACTATTTAATATTGGAATCACTGAAGCTCAGACCTAGCTTTCTTCCCTTCTTTATGATCTTTCCTCAGGTGAGCTCATCCATGCCCAGGATTGTGATCTCTATGCTGATAGCTCCTAAATTTCTATGTCCAGTTCCAGGCTGTACCCTTGAGCCCCAGATGTGTGTATATACTTGACATTTCCACATCACATCTTAAAATTATCTCAAACTCAACATGCCCCAAAATTTGAATTTGTGAGTTCTGAATGCCCCATCCGAAAAAATAAAGAGACAAGAAGGAAAGAAGGGAGGGAGGGAGGAAAAGAATCACACCATAATCGATGCAGTCGTATAAGTGAGAAATCGAGAAGTCATCATTGTTTATTGTCTCCTCCTTCCCCCAAACCCCATCGGAGATCTGAATAAATTAAGCAAATTAAGAGTCAGGAACATAGAGATTAATATGTCAGCTTTACTACTGTTGAAGGCCAGAAATGAGTTCCTGGCAAAACAATGAGTTTCCTAACCCTGAACCCTAGCTTTAGGAAGATTTACCTATCTTGTCCTGGTAGTACCATACCACTGCAGCCCTCTCAAAAAACTTGACTCCTCTGCAGACCAACAGTACACACTCCTTGCAGACAGGCCGGTCCTAAAGCGAAGGCAGGAAGACAAAGACTTACAAGCCCAGTTACTCTCCCAAACTCACCATTCATGTGGAAGGAGTATGAAATGAGGCAGGAAGCAAGGAAACTGAGGAAAATCCCTCTTCGTGGAAACCGGAAGAGTAGAAAAGCATCCTTTTCTTAATGCAATGCAATACCGAAGCCTATTGATTTCATGTCCAAAATATTCCTGACAACATTACCTTCCCTCTCTCTCTATTACCACCTCCCTGACCAAAGCTCACATCATCTCTCACCTAGATCTCTGCAATAGCTTTCTCAGCGTTTTAACTGCTGGAAACATCCATTCTTATCTATTTCTTTTCTGTTTTCCACACATCATCCACTGTGATATTTTCACAATGCAAATCTGATCATATTTTTTTCCTCCCACATCTTCCACTTTGCTCCTTATCCATGGCTCAGCATAAAGACCAAAATACTTTGGGAGCCCTTAAAGCCTTGCAAAGTCTGGCCCCATCCTCTGCTACAGGAAACTTTAAAGGTGTCCCTTTGCTCTTTGCTCTCTAGCTATACTGGCTTTCTTTGTGTTCTTGAATGCATCTAAATCTCTCCTGCCAGAAGGCCTATGATATGCTATCTCTCTGTAGGAAACTACTTTCTCCTTCCAACTTACTATCAAGTCAACTCCTACCCAACCTTCAAGTCTAGATTAATCATCATTTCCTGAAGACACTTTCTTGTCCTACCAAGTTTTTTCAAGGCACTATGTACTTAATATTTCATAACACTTTTCATAGTTACAATTTTATATTTACATGTGTGATTATTTGATAATTTCCGTCTCTCCTATAAGACTCTGAGCTATGTAAGGAAGGTACTGTGTCTCTTTTTTCTAATATATATCCCTAGTTCCAGACACACTAGCTAGCCCATAGTAGCTTCTTGATAAATGTCTGTAATATTGAAACACCTGAGTAAGAGATGAGTTAGACGTAGAGTGAGGGGTTGTGACAATTTCAATGAGGAAGCAAACTTTAAGGGAGACCTGAAGGATGACTAAGAGTAGCTAGGTGACAAGAAAAGCAAAGCATTCCAGGCAGAGGGAACAACAAATAGGAAAATTTATAAGGCAAGCAATAGCCTGGATAGTGTGTTCCAAGAAACGAAAACTTCAGAATGACTAGAGCTAAGAGAGAAATAAGGAATTTATTGTAAGGGCAATCAGAAGCACTTTGAAAGGTTTTACATAAAGTGGATAGATTTGAATTTTCTGGTTGCTGCGTGGAGACTAGATTGGGTGGTAGTGAAGCAGACCAAATGTGAGGAGACAATATGAAATCTAGGTGGAGTATGGTGGTAGCAATGAGGATAGGAAACAAACAGTCTTGAGATGTCCACATGTAAGGGGTATAAAAAATAGATTTGATTAAATGTGGTGAACAACGGAGAGGGTGGAGTCAGGTATGGCTGACAGGGTTTTAACTTGGATAGCACTTGAGTGGATGGTGGTGCACTTAACTGAGACAGGGAATATTGGAAGTGGCTTTGGAAAGGAGATGAGCTAGTTTGGGGCATTCTAATTTTGAGGTGTTCTTAAGACAATCAAGAGAAGTTATTTGCTAGATAATTAGAAATATGAGTCAGTTGGCAATGGGAGTTTATAAGAAATACCTGACATGATGTAAAAATGTGGGAGTTATAGTTTAGATGGTAATTGAAATCTCTAAGAAATTATTGGTAATGGATAAGATGCCTAAAGAGAGTATATAGAGTTAGAAATGCATCTCAGATAATCTTGAAGAACTCCAACATATAATGCTAAAGGAGAAAGGCCCACAAAGGAAATTGAGACAGACCTACCAGAGACGGCAGGAAAATCAAGAAGTGTGGTGCTGCAGAAGTCAAGGGAGCACAGTGATTTTAGAGAAGGGTATCCTCTTATATTTACAGTCCAGTTTCTACCATCTACATCTCAGTTTCTAGGAAGGGAAGGATGTAAAACATTTTTTATTTAGTGAGCCTGTTTTTGTTCCATCTTGCCAGAATGTCTTCCCTTCCTTTCTCTGCTTTGGGAAAGAGAAAAAAACTTTCTATTACTGTTTCTTAGGACATCTTGCACATTTTACTATAGTCAATTGCTTCCATGCCCGTCTTCCTTGTTACATCATGACCAGCATATCTGGCACATTGTGGAAGTTCGATAAATGTTAGTTGAACAAATGAGTGAATCAATCAACATAAATAATATTAAAAATATCTATCATTTATTGAATATTCCTATTTCTAGGCACCTGTGATAGTGCTTGATTTATAATAACTCTCTTAAGCCTATGAAAACCCTAAAAGGGGGCATGATTACCCTCACCTTATAGATGTGGAAACCTAGGCTAAGAGAGAAAAGCCACTTTTCTAAAGTTAGTAAGTTGCAGAGATGCAATTCACAAACAAGTCTGCCTGATTCTAAAGTTCATGCTTTTAACCACCACCTCTCCCAAGAGAAGTAAACATTCGCATTTTCCAGACATCTGTGGAAGAGACATCTTTAAACTGGCAGCTTTCCCCGATCAACTCAAATCGTAGCACATAAGCAACGGTCTGCTCTTGTTCCAAGAATGCTTTACCTTGCGACTGACTGAACCCCACGCTGAGTTGCCTTTCCTACCTGCGAAACAGTAGGCTTTTCCTTTATTCTCTCAACGAAGCCTGTCCATCTGAATAAACTGGCTTCCTAAGCAGGAGGTCTCTCTTGGAATCAATACCCTAACTCCATTTTCCCCTTCCTAATAGTTATTATCCCACTTGATTCACAGGATTAACTAAGAATCCTTTGCTTGAAGTGTCCAGAGTAGTTTCTTACATACCAACTCCTAGTGTTGAGCTATAATCAACACACTAGAATGTAAACTTCATGAGGACAGGGACCTCATCATCTGGTTCATAGAATTATGCCTAGTAATAATGTGAACATTATGATTCCCGCACACAGTAAGTGCATGATAGATAATAGTTGACTTTAATAGTCTAATGGTGATGCAGCCCCACACTTGGCTAACTGTCAAGCAACATAGACATGCTGTGCTCTGAGTAAAATCATAAACTTATGGCTGCCAAGTACCTATCAAAGCTCAACTGAGAAAAAACATTTTCATGAAGGTTTGCCTGAATGGTCTGCAGGCCAATCCTTGTAGACACAGACCAAGGAGTGAGTGAGGGTAGAGAGAGTAAGTTGTCTTTGGGAGGAGGGGGAATTCTTCACAGTCACCATAAATAATTCACAAAGTTATCTGTCTTAAAAATAATTTAGTGTTATCTATATAAAATTATCTGATTATTTTTGTCTAGATAAAAATCTTGAGAGCACATTATGATAATAAGCTATAAAAACTCCCTATCTCAATAGTTAAGGTTCCAAAAAGCTGGGGGAAATTTTGAATTCTAGCACTAATCTTCACAGGGGAGGAGGATGCTGGTCAAATTACAGTGAGTTCATGGATCTTCTCTTATTTTTTGTTACCATGTCAGCAATTTCTTCTGTCAATTATACTTGCTGGGAAAATATTAATAGTTGGCTAGATGTAACCTTTACACTTAATTATGAATGGTGACCATCCTGAAATCTCCAGCCAGATTCCTTATCATGGATGGCTACATAATGTATCTTTGATTGACCCGATTTAGGGAAATATCTGGCAAATGATTACTTTTCCTATAAAAAATGTATTATTGCCCATAGGGATGGAGAGATTAACACTTTATCTCTTTGGGGATATTTCAGGCACAGTCCCCTTTTTCCATTTTGTTCCTTAGGAAAATTTCGTTGTCACAAGAAAGTTTCCCTCAGGGACTATTACAAGATCACTTTGTTTCCTGTACAATTTAAAAAATTGTTGCTTTTCTGGTCCTGGTGCTTCTCTGCAACATTTTTTTCTTATTAGTCAGGTTGGCTATCATTGCTGTTTTCCAAAGCCTACTGCCAAATTCATCAATTTCTATTCCCAGTCCTCAGGGATTTGTTTTTCCCCTTTCACCAAAAA
>NW_024350319.1:20810876-20818216 GCF_902729225.1 Pteropus medius | reverse complement strand
AAAAAAAAAAAAACAAACCTCTTATGCATCTACGCATATTTTTTTATTTTAATTTTTAAAATCACAACAGCAGTAGAGGAAAGAGCATGCATATTATCATTTTATACCTTTTTTTTCTTTCATTACTATTTAGCTCTCTCTTCTGGTGGTGCCTTCACTGAAGGATTATCAACAGTCAGCTGGATGACCACTGTACACTGGATTCTGGCCCATGATCATAATCTCATATGGGATTTCTTACTGTACTCAAAGCAGACTTACAAAAGTAGAAACTCTTAATTTTCTATCTCCCCTCAAAGCAAATGTATTGTGATTTCTAACTCAACATTCCATATACATACAAACTCAAGTGTATTTGACTATTAGGCATCTGATGTTTTTTAAGAAGATAAAGAAATAATTTAATGTGTCACTTCCATGTGATGCAGTAGTGCCACATTATTTGATATATAAAGATTTCTTAATAATTTGTTATTCACCAATAGTTTCCCATTGCTTTTAGCTCTTATTGGCAGTGTCCTAGGTGGCTGTGCACATTTCCTTTTGCCATTGTGTCTCTAGTTATAGAGCCTAGGAATTCAGTTTTAGTCACATAGTTCTTCCAGCCTGCAATACCTACACTAGAAAGAAGGAACGTGACATGGGTTCAGTTTGAAAATGGGGACATGAGATAGAGTCACCTCGATT
Source organism: Pteropus medius (assembly GCF_902729225.1). Classification (NCBI taxonomy): domain Eukaryota; kingdom Metazoa; phylum Chordata; class Mammalia; order Chiroptera; family Pteropodidae; genus Pteropus; species Pteropus medius. The sequence continues at coordinate 20,817,529 of NW_024350319.1, read as the reverse complement.
ATGGGTAGCCAAGTGATCTGTAGCTGATATGAGTTCCAGAGTGACCTGTATTAGGGAAGTGTCTGGTTCCCTGAGGTCTGCAAGGGATCAGGGTAGAGCCTGGGAGAGGAAATTGCTTATTTAGGCATGGAAGCTTAAAAATATGATCCCCATGTATATTTAAACTACTGTATATTTAGTGTCATTAGACACTTTATATTGAGTCAAAGGGACTCAATAGATATTTATTGGATGGATGAATAAATGATTGAAGGAAAATTGCCTTGACATGTCTGGCAAAGGTTGGAGCAGATACCATAGAAATTTAAGCTGTCAAAAGATGAAAGAAGCTTCTAAAAGATAAAATGTGCTCGGAGAAATGAAAGGATGTCCTGTCATTTGTACTGCTGATATGTTCTAGAGAGTATTTTACATAATGATACAGAAGTAGCATCACTGTAGATACTTGGTCTCTAATATCAACAGAAACACCAGTGTCACCCACACGCTAAGGTCTGGGCTCACCTGCTCTGCACAGCAGCTGTTTTAAACTCGCTCCACTGTCCTCAAGCTGTCTGCCTACCTTTTTCAGATCACTTTATGCAGAAAGGCTTGCTGCCAATTCTACAGAGAAAATGGGCAGCATCTAGCAAAAGAAATAATCTTATCTACCTGACACATCAAGTAGAAATGTGTCAAATGGGAGGGTTACCTCTCCCTGTCCAAGTCTAATCTCAATGCCCTTCTATTCCACCACTTCTAGGTACTCACTCCTCCCATTATATCTCTTTGAAAAAATGTTAAAGAGTTTTATTGAAGCTCTTTATTGAAACTTTTATTAAAATAAACTGTAAATATTTAAAGTGTACAATTTGATGTTTCGACATATATCTACTACTCTGAAGCCATCATTACAATCAAGACAGTGAACAGATCCTTGTATCTCTCTATAATCCCTTACCCCACTCCTGTCTCTTCTTCCTCCTCCATAACAGGTAACCAGTGATCTGCTTTCTATCACTGTAGATTAGTTTGCATTTTCTAGTTTTACATAAAAAGAGTCATACAATAAGTATTTTTTTGGGGGTCTGGCTTTATAAACTTATCCACTGATAGACATTTGGATTGTTTCCAGTTTGAGTCTATTACAAACAAAGCTGCTCTGAACATTCTTGTACAAGTCTTTGTGTGGAAGCGTATTTCTTTTATCTTGGGTAAATGCCTGGAGTGAAAAGGATGAATCATATTCATTATACAATGTGTATGTTTAGCTTCTTAAAGAAACTGCCAAGCTTTTCTCAAAATCGTTGTACCATTTTAGATTTTCAAAGGCAGTAAGTGCAGTGGAGTTCCAGTTGCTATACATTCTGGCCAACGCTTTTATGGTTAATCTTGTTAATTTTAGCCATTCTCACAGATGTGTAGTGATATCTCATGGTTTTAATTTGGATTTCCCTAAGAACTAACAAACATTTTTCTTGTGCTTATTTGACATCAGTATATCTTCTTTAGTGAAGTACTTATTGGTTAATTTATCTATTTTTTTAAATCAGTTTATCTGCTTACTTACTGAGTTTTGAGAATTCTTTATATATTATGGATATTAGTCCTTTATCAATTATGTCATTTGCAAAATATTTCTTCCAGTCTGTGGGTTGTCTTTTTATTCTCTTAACAGAGACTTTTGAAGAGTAAAAATTTTAATTTTGATGAAGTCTATTTCATCAATTTTTCTTTATGAATTGTGCTCTTGGTGTCATGTTTCAGAAATTTTTGACTAATTTGAGCTCACAATGATTTTCTCGTAGAAGATTTTTGATTTGGGTTTCACGTTAAATCTATAATTCATTTTGAGTTAATTTTTATATATGGGCCAAAGTTCAACTTTTAGCATATGGATATTTAACTTTTCCAGTATCATTTGCTGAAAAAACTATTCTTTCTCCACTTTTCACTTTTGCCTTTTCTCCTTTGCCAAAAATTAATTGACCATCTATCTGTGAGTCTATGTTTGGACCGTCTATTCTCTTCCATTGAGCTATTTTTTATCATAATGCCACACTGTCTTGATTACAATTTTCCAGTTGATTACAATTTGCCAGTTATGTCATAGGCCACTTGCCAGCCTATGGATTTGGTTTTCTTTGGATCAGGTTCCCATCATGGGTCCATTCAGCTGCAACCAAGTGTTAGAGGGATCAAGGTTGCAAAGTACAAAGCAGGGCTGCTGAGGGCTATCTCTTCACAGAGCGATTTCCTGTAACATATTCTGTAGCTATACAGGCACCAAGCTCTCTCCTGGAAACATCTCACTCTCTCTCTGCATCTGGTTTTACTCACTTCAATAAAATGTTCACAATGTAGACCTTTCTAAAATGCAAATCTAATCAGGTAATTTCCTTTTAAAATTCCATCAATAGTTTCCCATTGCCTTTAGGGTAAAGACCAAGTTTCTTGACCTTTGAGATCTGACATCTGCTCCCCCTTCCACTTTCAATTCTTACTGTTCCTCACTCCACTCCTGTGCTATATTCTAGCCATGTAAATTACTTGCCATTCCCCAAACATTCCACATGTTCTTGTTCTTCCTAGGCTTTTTTCATGTTGCTCCCTCTGCATAGAATACTTTTACCCCACTCTTTTCCCCTGCTAGCCTTTAAAGGTCTTTTAGGTCCCAGCTTAATTATGACATCAATTCAGTTCAGCAAATACTTATTAAGCAACTAACATGAATAGTAGGGTATGTAATATGAACATCTAACATGTCCTCATGTAGTATAGTCTAGAGGAGGAAGTGAACATTAAGCAAGTAATTACAGTAAAATTCATATCTACAATGATGTAGAAAATAACATATAGTAATATCATGTTCCCTGATATGCAAACCACCTATAATACACCTGACCATTAATCCTATCCCCTGCCCAGATGCCATTTTTGAAAGCTGTGGGCTAAAGTTCTCACTTTGGCATGAGGAGAGGCAAAGTGAAATGGAAGAAGTGGGATTCTGTATTCCCAGTATTCTCCCAACCCAATTTTTCTGGATTAGGCAGATGAAATGGGTGATAAGTAACTGGGAGATCCTTGGCATCAGTGCTTTGATTCTGGAATTCCCAGCTGGTCATAGGACCCAGAATCATTCTCAGTACATTCAAGCCACAGAAGTCAATATCAGCAGATTGCTCCCAACTCTAGATGGGACCAGGATGGATTCTGAACACACAGTCATACCCTCTGGTGCTCTAGCCAGCAGACTGTGGAGGCTCACTTCAGTCATTTCATTAACTTCATAACAACATGACCTTATAATTTGTGATATTGAATGTTTTGGGCCCTATTTGTTTTGGTCATAGTGGGGTTTACTATACACGTAAGATGAGTGTAACAAAGGGAAAGCTTAGAGTGCTGTGTGTAGGTGGGATAAGGGAGTAGGGTAAGCGTCTCTGAGAGAGGGATATTTAACTGAAACTCGAGGCATGAGTAGGACTTAGCCCAAGCGAAGGAATGGGAAGATGGTTGTACTTAGAGAGAGCCTTCAGGAAGCCTTCCCTGGTCCCTTAGACTGGCTTAGGTCCTCCTACTTGGTGTTTCCAAGGTCCTACTGGGTGCTTACTCTGATCTTACACTTACCACACATATCACAATGTTTGATTTTTTTTTTTTCTTTTTATCTCCCTCCATTAGAAAGTAAGCTCCTTGAATTCAGGGACTGAGTATTTAGGACCTGTTAGCCTATCAATTCCCTTTGCGTGGGGTAGGAAAGAGGAGTTAGAGAAAGACCTTCTCTGGGCAGAGGGATTGGAAAAGATGACACTCTGTGCAGAAGAATCAAGTAGGTCGAGGTAGGCCCTTGGGTGCAAGGACGGCTTCAGAAGGAAAGACACTTTTGTGGGAAGAAAGTGTCATCTTTTTCTAAAGAAAGATTCAGTCCTGCACTAAGGGCCATGATTTGGTGAGTGGAGAACAGGCTGGATTTTAGTATCCATTCACTGCCTGGCTGAGTGTCTTTGTGCAGTGCACAAACTCACAACTGTACATATTGACCCTATGGATTTTTCACTACCGTCTCTGCAGTGACTAGTAAAGGGCCTGATGCATAGTAGGTAAATATTTCTAAAACAGTCCATAGATACAAAAGCCTAGATTAGGGATCCCAGTGCTGCCTTAATACCATATGTATTCCAGACTGTCAGCTATGGATATGGAGATGCCTGGCCAAAACCGATGGTGCCATGTGGGAAGCAGTCATTTCTAGCAGAAGGCTCACAGTAGTCCCTGAGGATAGCTTGTCATATAGGGGAGCCATGAAGTAACTAGTGGGATCTATTCCTGAGCGCACATGAGACTCTCTCTCAAGGAACTGTGCAGGGGTTTTAAGTGGACTGAAGCAAAAAGTGGTATCAAAGTAACTTCGAAGGTTACTTCTGAGTTAATTTAGGAGCAAAGAAAGAACTCGGATACGAACTATCCTCCAATGTTCTGTATCCCTTGGGGATTTAGCTCAATTACAACAGGGTATGAATTGAGGAGATTAAAGCTTGACATAGTATTAAACTTAGAAATAATGTTATACTGGGGCAATTACAAAGTTTATGGAAGTCAATTGACCAAAACAGAATTAAAAGAGTTTCTAAAAATGTCAGGCAGTTATTCTAAGATATCACTAATTGAAAATATGCCATTGTTTTATGAATCCCTAAGAAAGAAAAAGTGCCAATTACAAACTATAGTTAGTAAAACACATCTTGATTTCAGAGATGTTACAACATCTTTTAAAAAGTGTTACAGAACTGATGAAATTATGGATTATAAAATACTCTATCTTTTTGTGTTTTTTATATATTTTTATGTATCTTTAAGAAAAACAAGAGTTATTTTCCTGGTGAGAGCAGACTAACAGTTCAAGTTCCCTTGACAGGTACATCTTCATGGCAGAGTGCAGTTTGCTATCAAAGTTTCATGACACCATCTGTTCAGATCATTTTCATATAATTCCATGCTCATTGGGCAAGTAATTTGGCATTCCTGGCACCCTTCTCCACAGAGGAGGGAACGTGTTGACCAATCTGTCTGAGTATTTCATTATGTTCGGCAGTCAAAACTTTTACTGTAAATTAATATTTTAACATGTGATTTATTTGTTAGTCTCTTATGTGTTTCATGCATCTGAACTTGATCAATTCTGGTCTAACTAATTCTCAGCCTGCAAAACTAAGAGCCAAACCCTAGAGGGACAATGACTCTATAGCATTCTCATTTCCATGTGAGGCACTAGTTGAACAATAAGCTGATCTCCCTCTTTGTCAACTCTAAAATGCAAATAGCACTTTGAGCATGTGGCTTTTGATCTTTTTGACCATAAGATATTTGAGAGCTGAGTGTGTTCTATTTACCTTCACATTGTCCAAGGGTCTAATATGATGCCAGGAACATTGTAGGCACTGCATGAATATTAGAAGAGAAAATGGATCTATATCTTCAGTGCATCTTTCAGGTCTGGGTGGAAAAGGATTAAACCCATCAGCCGCCTGGCAATCATAGCCATTCTATGTTGAAAGTGAAGTAAGCCAATCATGAAGGAGTCTGAGGGAGAGTTTGTAAGAGGCATTTTAATGTCCTAGAATGAAAAGAGAAATGGATCAGAAAAAAAAGATGACATTACCATGTTATATTTTTAGACCTGTATTTCTAGTTCAGACTGTTTCCTAAATCTAATTTTTAAAGGTTGCAACCACCATTCTTTTCCTTCTTACAACATATTCAGAAAATTTAAGTAAATAATAGACGATAGAGATTTTAAGGTTCAATTTGAAGACATTTAATTTCATTTACAATTAAACTAGGGATATCGAAGTCCAACTTCTAATTATTGTCATGTAGTTAAAGGAACACATTTGAACAATTTATCTCCCAATACTTATCAATTATTAATTACAAAGGAAATCCACACACATAATGCAATAGTTTGGCTTGCTGTTTTACGTTCATTTTCTTCAGTAAAGCACATGGGGTGACTGAAATTACACATGCCCTTTTTCCTTGGATACATCTCAACCAAATATTTTGGGACATCTGGAATCTTTCACTCTGGAAAAAATAAACAATAAAGGCATTTCTCAATTTTAATGTGTGTAGAAGTTTGAAAAAGGCCTAGTGAGGGCTTTCATCTTAACAGGAGAAAGCTGGCTGGTCATTTACCAAGAATCCTTGAGCAGAGGCATTTACCTGAAGCATTGATTTGCCTCTCAGCCTTGTGAGTACAGTTGCTAGGTTTTCATAGTTGATCAGACTCAGTTGCTATTTCTCTTTCTTTTCCTTTCATTTATTGCTGAACCCACTAAAGTGAACTGAGCCACTCCACCGACCTTGTTCTTACCACGGTCGCCAATGATTTTGTATACCCAATAGACATCACTCATCTTTCATAACGTCTCTGCTACATTTACACAGGATGTGCAGAGCCCCTGCTTTGTGCTCACCAGTCTCATTTCCTTTTCCTCCAGGGCATGTATGTAGCCTAACTACATTTCCCAGCCTCTGCCTGCCATTAAGTGGGGTCACGTGACTAGAGTGCTGACTAGTGGAAAGTGAGAAATGATGTGTGCAGCTTCTGGGCTTGGTCACTTCCGCTTACTGCACTCATGATTCTCCATGTGCATGCTTTCTCTCTCTCT
>NW_024350319.1:20735622-20810855 GCF_902729225.1 Pteropus medius | reverse complement strand
TCTCTCTACAGAGGATCCAGTAGAAGACTCTAAGACCTTAGGGGATGGTAAAGACATATAATGGAAGGAACTTAGGTGCTTAAACAACTGCTCCCAGGCTTCCCCCACCCCGCTTTCCACTGACTACAGTGGAGTGCGATGTGAATAAAAACTAAAACTGTTAAGCCACTGAGATTTGGGGTTATTAGTTACAGTAGTAAGCTGCTACCAATACTCCTCTGGATCCTGTGATGTTACACTCTTGCCTGAATCTCCTCTTATCCTTCTGTCCCTTCACTTCTTATTTTCTTAGACTTTTCCTCTACTAATTCCTGAAATATTTTTTATCTAAGTTTCCATGGCCCTCTGTTTTCTTTTCCTACATGTCTTCTGTGAAAAATCTCATATACTCTCATGGTCTACTTTCGATTTGCTGATGACTTAGAGTAATGAATGTGTTCTTAAATCTTAGATATAATTTTTACTAAAAATATTTCTGTTAAATCTATTTTGGACCATGTTTTATGAGGTTTTAACTATGATTTTGAAATCTTATTATCTGTTTCCTCACCTTTCCCATACCAAGGTAAGTTGAGAGTTGATGATATCTTTTGTCTAGTTCTTTTAGTGGACTATAAAAGCTCCTCATTTATTCAACTACCACTTATTGAATATGTGTAAGGAACTGTTTTATTCCTCTTTTTGCTTACAGTGCCTAGAAGTGCCTTGCACAGAGTAAGCTATTGGTGAATGTTGGTTGACTTGAACAGAATTATTTATTGCATATCTGCTATGTGTAAGTCTCTGTGCTGAGGTTAGTGTGAGACAAATATAAATATAAAGCTTGATCTCTGTTTACTGCTTCACCTCTACGCCAAACATCCTCCTACCACTACCTCAGTTAACCATCATATTATAACATTTGCAGTTCCACAAATGAGATTGCCTTATAGTATTGGTATTCAGAGATGGGTCCAGAATCAGTGAGGTCCTAAGATAAATCCAAAACGTGACTATATTTTATCACTAGGATCGTAGATTAATCAATGTTTCTTTTTTTTTTTTTTGCCTGGAATTAAGAAGTATTGGAATGTTGAGAATTACCTGTTTTTATCCACCATAAAATTGTATTTTCCTTTTGATTAGGTCATTTGAGACCACAGCTTACTTGTATATTTTATTGGGTAATTGCAGACCTCAGGGAACCAGACACTTCCCTAAAGCAGGTCACCCTGGAACTCACATCAGCTACAGATCACTTGGCCACCCACAATCGAGGTGACTCTATTGCATGTCCCCATTTCATATATTGTTTAATATTATCAGATTTTTACATATTAACAATAACCAGGTCTTGTTTTTTTCTTTCTTCTTCTTTCTCCTTCTTCTTCTCCTTCTCCTGTTTTTTCTCCTCCTTCTTGTCCTCCTTCTTGTCGTCGTCCTCCTCCTCCTCCTCTTCCTCCTCCTCCTCCTTCTTCTTCTTTTTCTTCTTCTTCTTCTTCTTCTTCTTCTTCTTCTTCTTCTTCTTCTTCTTCTTCTTCTTCTTCTTCATCTTCTTCTTCATCTTCTTCATCTTCTTCTTCGTCTTCTTCGTCTTCTTCAAGATTCTTCATCAGGCGAATGCATCAGAGCATTATTTTATTATAGTGAGTAGATTTGCTTTGTGAACTTTCTCCCAGGTCAAACTGTTTCTCACATCTTAATTTTCATTCTCAACTACAATTTCCTTTCAATATCTTTAACTATTTTGGCATTGAGCCATATAACTGGTTCTTGGATTTTTCCAGTTTGTCTGCCTTTTTTTTTCATTCTCTGCTAACCATTCAGAAGAGCTTTCTGTCCTTACCAGGTTTTCTCTCATTCACAGAAAGTTTTTTGACATATATTTTGTTTATAAAGAATTTCATCAACTATTACTTTTACTATGACAATTACTGCTGTTACTTATACTACCATACTATTTCTATCGTATTACAATTTAATTGCTGAATTTTGGTATAAACAAACAGCTTCATCAGTGAGACAAGTGCCTGATAATGGTTGAGTTCTAAGTGGTTCTATTTTCTTGTGGAATGATCTGTCTGCAAATTGGTCAGTGGTGTACTTTCAAAACAGAGGGTTTTTTTGTCATTGTTGTTGGTAACTGCTTTTGTAGTGATATAATGTTGTGAGAATTTCATAGTACATATTATTTTTATTATTTAATGTAAGTCCAATAGTAAACTGCGAATGTCCAATTTTAATGAATTCTGTAGATGAAATGACCCAAAGGGCACCCCACCGTTGGCTGAAAAAAAATATATATATATATATATATATACATACACACACATTTATACATTTATATTTTCTTGTTTACTCATTTGTGTAAGTGAAGAAAGAAAATTTGCATTTTGAAAGAGCCCAAAAAGCTGTGTGACTGTGGGAAAATGGCCTAAACTCTCTTTGCCTCATTAGGTTGTGATGAAATTAAATGAGTTAAACAATGCTTGGCACATAGCACTCAAAAGTATTAGCTATTATTATTAACTAATGCAGCAAGTATAAATATATGTTGCTCGGAAACTATGTTTGCTGGCAATGATGGTGGAATGTACCATCCTACAGGAAAGAGAATGTTTCTTATTGTTCTCAAATAAGTGTAATTATAGTGTATTCCTCTGAATGTCAATAACATCCTGAGGGTTTAGAGGAGCACAGTTTATGATAGCTGCTAAACTAATGCAAACTTTTTTCATTTATTTTAAATGAGAAAACAGAGATTCAGAAAAGCCGAAGAATTTATTAAGGCAGGACTGGTAGATTGCTCAGGATCTTTTGGTTCATGTAAGCTATGTTAGCAATTTCTTGTTTGTTCACTTCAAAAGCAAAGACAAAAACAGCCTCTAATCCTTGTTTCTCAAGTGTGAAACTCTGCCCTCAGACTCCTGTGGTGGGTGCTTGTTAAAAACGAAGATTTCCAGAAGTCTCTTGAGGCCTGATTCTTTGAAGGGTTAACCAGTATCTCAGGTGCTTCTTGTATAACTTTAATTTGGAGACCCTCGGCACATTCAGTAATGCAGGGAGAAGGTATCGTCACAAAATCAAATTGCACCAAACCCAGGGCACTTTTTAGGGTAGAGTATTCTGCTGACTGAGATGCCACCTTTGATGCTTTGCCTGGCCATCAAGCATCTTGCAATAATTGGTCCCCTTCGGAATCCAAACCTTCCTCTGCCATTACTCTATAGTTCTAACTGGCAATCTTGAGTTCTTTAGCTGTTTTCCTCAACATTATGAAAAGAAAAGGAATCTTGGCACGCTAGTGATTGTGGAAATCAAATATGGGCCTGTTCCACCTTAAAGGGCCTAAGCTTGCCTAAGTGTTTGGGTCTAGCAGAGTTTGGGCACCACCATATTTGGAGCGTGCCTACTTTGGGGCGGGAACCTCCTTGAGAGTGATTAGGTCAGCGCTGGGGGAGGTGACCTTGCTTGGTTTCTGGCACCCGACAACAGAGGTGCACTGTTTCTGCTCCCCCGTTTGTCTAATTGGCCCAAACGCTCCACTAGCGCGAAGCTGCCCAAGAGCTCCTCGCTGGCCACCCCCGCGGTCCGCAGCTCGGTAGAGGCGGGAAAGCAGCGCGCCTGCGCCGTGGGAACCGGGGCCCGGAGGCGAAAAGCGGGGAACGGAGGGGGGCCACTGGAGCCGAGTAGCGTACAGAGCGGCGTGTGACGCGGGGACGCCGCGCGCTCCCAACGTCGCCCCGGTTTGACGCACACGGCACCAAACTGTGAGTTTCAGGGGTTATTTGGTCGGATTCGCCGGGACCCGAGTGGGTTTCGGGCCTCTGGGCTGTGGCGGCGGCGGGACTAAGGGTGGCGGAAGAAGTTGGGGGACCCGGCCTTCGGCGCTTGAGCCGGGGGAGCTACGCCCTAGGCTGGGTCCCAACCATCCAAAAGGACGCATTTTGCCGCACAGGCTAAGATGGCGGCGGCGGCCGAGGAGGCGGAGTTGGTGCTACACAAGGAGCCCGGGCCCCGGGTTCGGGGAGGCGGCGGCCGCGGCGGCCGTGGGGGGCGGCGGAGCCTGAGGTGAGCGGCGGCCGCCGCCGCGGGGCGGGACTCGGCGGAGGCGGTAGGGGGAGGACTTCTCCACCGCGGCGTTGGAGGATCCGGTAGCGGACACAAAGGGGCTGAGCTGGGCACTAGATTTGGGGGTTTTGTTTAGTCACATGAAGCCGAGCAGCCAGTGAGCAGTAGGGGGAAGGGGCCCAGATCTGGCGGCTTGGGGAGCCTGGCGGTCGCCATTGCAATACACTTGAGTAACGGGGCGGTCCGAGAGCAGTCACCAAGCTCTCTCTTCGGGGCTGCTCGGGCTTGGCCAGGGCGCCAGCTCTGGCATTAACTGTACACATCCCTACCCTAACGTGGGACGAGGACCGCATAGCCCTTCCCCCGTTCTGCAAGATCTTATGCCGCTAGGTGCCCGGGAAGTAACAGCAAGAGGTAAATCGCTCAAAATGTTTGGGTTGCCAGGGGTTTGGTGGGTGTCCAGCTAAAGCTTTTTGCTTCTCCAGGTCTGATTCCCTGGCCTTTGTGTCCCTGGGAGCTTAATCTCTGCCAGAGGAAAGCAGGTGTGCTCCACTTCTCCCGTGAACCTGAAGATGAGTTGTCCCAGACCCTTCTCAGTGATTGGAAACTTAGGTGGTGGAGCTAAAGGTTTCTTGTTACGAGACTTCCGCAGACGACTCTCGTGTTGGGATCCATCCATGGTTTAGCAACATTAGTGGAAAACTTTTCTTGAACTGTTTTAAGTCATATTGACATAAATTTAGTTGTTATAGAACTTTTATGTGTAGACTTCAAATTCTGTGTGGTCATTAAGAAGTATTCAACAAGGGATAAACACAATTGGGGGCCTGAATGATGGTCCTGTTTTGTATACAAATTAATCATTTCAACAGAAATACCAAAACACCATCATCTATTCTGGCCAATCCTGACTAATGCCAGGCTTGTTGCATCTGGATGATAGATTAGATTTGCATTAATAGTATTATTGCTTCTCTGCAGTAGTTCAGTTACATTTTTTGGTCCTGCAAGAAGGAAAGCATTTCAAAAAATAGACAACTCAAGTAGCTCAAAGAAAGGAAACCGGCTCTTTGCCTTCAGTGCCATGTGTAAGTATCCAGGGAACTTGATGGCGGCAATACTGCATTGGCAGATTTGGTAAGAAAAAGTCAAGTTTTCATAAAGAAGTTATAATTAATAGGTGAAACGTGAAGGCCATGAAGGCTTGACTAATGTTAATGCAATGACGTGTCTATTGCTGTTAAAATATGGCAGTGTAAATTTTAGAATTTCTAACAATTTGAAGTTGTACTGCATTAATGGCTACATCATGCTTTGTATATTGGTATTAACTAATCTTTGAAGTACAAAATTTGGAAACAACCAATGTTTTGTTTTGCCCAAGTCACATTAACAAATTAAAATGATTGAAAGTATATTTAAACACATTTTGATCATTAACTTAGATCTGTGTTCAAACTGAAATTTTAACTTTTCAACTTTACCTAAAACTTTCATCTTCCTTTTTTTAAAGTCCTCCCCTCCCCCTTTAGCTTTTCTCCTAACAGAAAACAATCTTCTTGTATTAACAAATGGGAGATAAATTAACAGTGGCAAAATGTATTAGTGAATTACACGGTTGTAGAGTGGAAGAATCTCAGGGAACAACTAATCTTACCTTTTATGCTTTATTGAGGGCCAGAGATGCTTAAGTTAGTCTGGAAAATTGTCTCAACTTCTACCCCATTGCTCTTTTCATTGGTCAAATTGCTGGGATGAGAAGGTGACTATCTGGAACTAATAATGGTTAAAAAGTCAAACAAGGGAGTGTGTTTGAGAATACTTCTTAATTAGAAACTGTTATATTAATGAGAACTTCTGGGACAAATTAAAAACTTATTTAACATGATAGGATGACTTAGTTTTTAAAGTGATTTTCAGCAAAACAAATTCAGTTCAAAATAACAGACATTTCAGATAATTTCAGAGCAATGTTGCTTTTGAATTTTGTCCTTTTCAAAAACACAATCTTGACCCAGAAATTTAAAAAAACAGCTTGATAAACTCGGAAAGTTTGAAATAACTGCCATTACTACCAGTTATTACATAAGAAATGAGATAGATGCTGAAAACAATGGTGTTAGTGACTTTAATTTTGTAATTCTTTTTAGTTGTGTAAATGGTCATGCCTCTTATACTGGCCCTAGTTAAAAACAACTTAAGACTAACTACTACTACTGAGTAGTATATCTGTAAGATTTGTCAGGAAAATCAGCAAGTAGTAAAATCATTTATGGTGGGACGCCATAGTTATCTTTAACTTATTTGGATATCAAATTTAACAAAAACAGTTAAATTGTTTTGGGGCTCTAAAGCTTTTATGGGTCATTTAAGGTAACATTTATGTTAGTGATTTTTCTAAGAAGTTGATAAACTTTTTTAAGTTTCAACACTAAGTAAGTAGATTTAATTTCACACTAGTCTTGCGATAATTAGGATTACTCCCAGATTATTTGTAATTATAAAGTGAGTCTGTCACTTGCAAACCTTAAACATTTTGTTCATGTTATAAAAGGGAGAGTTTTGGTTGTGGTTGAATTGAGACTGGATTGGGTAGCAGGAGGAGAAGAGAGACAAGGACAGTCACTAAATATGATTGGGATACCTGCAGTTTAGAGAAAGTGATTGTCAGAAAAGATCAGGTTCACCTTTCTCTCATCCCAAATACACTGTTAGTGTTTAGAATTACTTATTTAGACTTTCTCAGGTTGCTATTCCAAAGAAAAAAGTGGATCTTACTCTTGTAGGAGTGCTTTTCTCATGACTACTTTTGCAGGCAGATCTTAATGCAGAAATGAGTACGTCGAATTATCCAGCCCTAATTTTATGAAACACTGATTTTAGGAGTCCTTTTAAAAAAAGTGTTTTTAATTTTTTCAAAAATTGATAGCCCTATAAAATAAAACCAGGATAAAAGATGGCTACTGTCTAATATTTTGGATATTCAAAAGAGCTATAATGTTTTTACATTTATTAATCTTTCTGGTATAGAGAAGTCACTTGTAGGTGGAGAATCTAAATGTTGAACAAAGTTAATGGGACATAGCACAGAATAGTATCTTTTAATTCATATTTATTAGAGGGAAATAGCTGCTTTTAATAGTACAAACCATTTACACATTGAATTTTGAGAGAATTGAGAATAATCAAACTGATTCTAGCACTAGCTCACCCTGCTGGTTGGCTAAAGTATTTCTCTTTTCCTTCTTAAAAAAACAAAAACCAAAAAGACAAAGATCACTTGAAACTAGAGGTAGAACACCAAATTCAATTCATAGACTTTCTTCAGGCAGATGGAGTGCCCATGAAAAAGGCTTTCTCATCTCTAGGGCCTCAGATGCTCTACTGTTTAATTTTTTTTCTTAGATCTGCCAAAGTTGAACTAGAGTTACTATCTTTGAATTTACTGGGAACTCTGAATGCGATTAGGGGGAGTTAGTATGTTTTTGTTCTTTTAAATTTAAGACATCCTTTGACAGTTGAGAGATGTTAGCAAGAAAAACAAAAGTCCTGTGAGATTACCTTCGAGAGGAGAAAAGCAGAGGATTTCAAGAGGGAGAGAAGGAGGAGCATGTCAGGGCAGAAGCAGCAGCAATGCACACTTCTCTTGAATAGGGAAAAGTAAGACTGGATTAAGGTTAGTGTTTCTAAGAGATTTCTTTTACACTCTCCCATACTAATCTCTATTCCTCTGTCTATAAGTTCTATGTAGTCTTCCCATTTCATTTGAGATTCTGGAGACTGATCTTGGACGTAACTTCGAAAAATATAGATGTGATTTGTTCCTTGAAATTTAAGTCTGTTAGTCTAGATTACAGTGCAGTTGAAGTTGGTTAGACTAATAGAGATTTTAGGTATTAAGCCTTTAACTATGTATATCATTCATTAAAGTTGACAATACAGTTTTAAGACTTTTTGTACAAAGCCCAGATAAATGTTGAGAGCCAAACAAATAATTTAAAATAAAAAACCTAATAAAGTGTTAGGATTAAAGTAATTTATAGTTTACAAAGCATATTTACCTGTATTTTATAAATTATTTATCAGATTTTTAAAAAGATTAACATTTTAATCCTTCCATGGTGTTTATCCTTTTACTCAAAAGCTTAATACATATCTTTTTCATTAGTTTCTTGAGGAAGATGTTAAATATAACTACTGCTTTCAAAACACTGTTTATTGGGGAAAGGGTGATTTCCAATTGTTGACTGGTTTGAGAAGGTGGATAAAAGCCTTGCCAAAGTTGGACTTACTGAATATTATACACACACAAACAGGTGTATGTACACACACAGAAAATCATAGTTGTAGTTATAATTATGTATATATAAATAAAGAGGAAGGATGTGATAAGGTTTGAAAGTATAAGCCTTGAAGTACAACTGGTAGGCGCTAGTTATGTAGGCACTAGGCAAGTAGATTTAACAATAATACTATACATAATTCATGTAACATCCTTAGCTTTCTGGTACACAATGAATGCTGATTAAATGTTATCTGTTATAATAATAATAATAGTTATTATTACCATTGTTTATTTTTTTCTATATATAGTTGAAACTTTTACAAACTGTTAGTGATTTGGATTTGTATACTTCTGCTAATGTTTCATTTTCAGACTTGTATTTACAAAGGGAAGGTGTTAAAGGAAGTCAGAGGTAGGCATCACACTGTGCTTTCTCCTGTTTGAGCAGTTCAGTATTTCAGGAACATGTTTCATTTTATGACTGTCAACTGATGAATAAATGCATTTGGGAATGAGTACATGTTAGTGAAGTTATTTCCCAACCAATGTGTTGGTTTGTCTTGTTACAACATCCTGAATTTCTTCCCTCTCCTTTAAATTTTTGACCATGAGAATGGTGGTGACCATTAGTAGAGAGAATAGTGAGTGTGGCCATGTGTTTTTGTATGTAATGTACGTATAAACCCCCAGCTATGAGTGAGGAGTGGCTTCAGTACTAGCTAGATTTTGGAAAGGCATGTTACTTTTCATTGCTTAATCTGAATTGGGAATTTTGTTAAACAGCATTTCCTTTTGCCATTTTCCTTTTCACACTTTTCTTTGTTTTGTCTATGTCTCTGCTGGTGTGGTCTTAAACTTATTTCTCCCTTTACTTTTTTTTCTACCACCTACCCCGCCCCCCCCAACACAGATTTTAAATTTTTTAAAAAAAATCGTAAAAGGCAGCTAGAAAAAGTAATTTTAAGTTGACATGAGGAGTGTGAGCATGAAGTATTAGAAGTTTCATATATATTTAAAAAGTATTTTCAAGCAGTTTGGAAAACGAAGGGGGGCTGGAATTCACCCATAATCTTATCACCATTATGCATCCATTAATATTAAAGGAAAGGGAGATGAGACTGACATTAATTAAGCATCTTTCGTGTGGTCCTTTGAATAATACTGTGATATATCTACTACCATTTTACATGCAAGGAAACAGACTCAGGTCACAAAGACAGTAAATAGTAGAGCAGTTTGAATCTAAGTGTATCTTGATTCTACAGATGAGACCTTTCTATTCTGCCTTCTTGTCTTGTCTTTCTCTCTCTACATATCCTTTAACCTAATTATACAATTTTTAAATTTTATCTTTTACTTATAAAACTTAACATTATAAAAGCATTTTTTTTTGCCTACCCTTATTTCAAGTGGTGTCTTATTGCCCACATTGTTTATTCATACCACCATATAAAGGCTCTTTGTCTTGGCTGCTGGATGTTGGTACAATGATATTGGTCAAAATGGAAGCTGCCTTTTTCTTTACTGAGTGACTAAGAAGAAAAATAATCTAGTTTAATCAGAACTAATACTCTGGGATTAAAAATGCTACTGGTTTAATAATATCTATCCTTTATAGTGGGAATTTACCTCAAAATTGGATATACGTAAAATGTAGTTGATATTTTCAATTTATGGCTATATGAGAACAGAACTTTTCTTATATTTTTACATGATTTAAACTTCCTCGTTAGAAATCTTTTAAAAATGATATTAAAGGTAAGTAGATATTTAAATTCTCTTTAGTTACTATTTGTAATTCCTAATGTAATCTTTAAGTTATAAAAGGAAAAAGCTTATTATTGAATTTTTACACTCATTATATTAAAAGATAATTTATGAGCCATTTATAAATAGAGCACTACCCAATAGAAATATGTAAAGCCACAAATATGATTTAAAATTTTCTATAGTCACATTAAAAAAATAAAAAGAAATAGATAAAATTAATTCTATTAATGTATTTTAGTTTACCCTGTATATCCAAAACATTTCAATATGCAGACATCATTGAGATATTTTATTCTTTTTCTTTTTTTCACACGAAGTCTTCAGAATCAAGTGTGTTTTGTACTTAAGGCACATCTCAATTCAGACTAGTTAGACTTCAGGTGCTCAGTAGCCACATATACTGTATTGGACAGTACAAATATAGATAGTAAGTTCTGTACAAGTATGAAGAAAGGATAAGGTAGACCTCAAACTGAGCCTTATAGGATAGCTGACAAAAGAATATTATGGAGAACAACATTCCTGTAAAGTGACGGGAATTTAAATGAGAGATATAATTTGAAACCAGATGATAGAGTGGTTTAAATCCATTGTAGGGGATTTTGTTTGTATAGTGTGTGTGTGAGATATATGTTGGAAGATGCCTAATGCATGTCTTGTGCATGAGCAGTTGAATGACTATTGAATTTTTAAGTGTATTAATATGAGGCAAAATTAGAAAAATTCTGGAAGAATCCAAAAAAAAACCTTGTGAATCATCTAAAGAGTTGTACTTAGGGAATATTGTCTCGAGTTTTTAGATTTGACCACTATTGGTGATTTTTAAAAAATATTTTATTTAGATATAACTTACAGAGAAGTGTTCAAATCTTATGATTACAACTCAGTGAAATTTTTCATATAAATATACCCAGGTAACTTCTGCCTTAATCAAGATGTATAACAGTTTCTGCCCTGAAAAAGATGCCTTGCGCCCTCTCCTGTTCCTCCTTAAGAAATATAACTGTTCTGACCTCTGTCACCATTAATAAGTTTAGCTTATTTTTCAACTTGCTTATAGTATATTTGTCCTTCTTTCCAAGGGTAGTGAGAATTGATTCTAATCTTTTTTCTATCCTTGTTTGGCATTGTGAATTTGAAGGTAAATCTGATGATAGGTAGTTGGTACTATGGCCCGTCTGGTTTTTTTTTCTCAGTGTGGTTTTTGTCAATATCAGAGAGATGTTCCTTAGTTTTCATTGATAGTAACCCGTCAGAGGTTAGCTTTATGACTAGAAAATTTGTTTAGAATGTAGAGATTTGAATTGCTTCTACATATAACGTTATTGTCTGGCTTACTTTCATTACAGTATTCTCTAGGCACATAGCCAAGAAGTAGGTAGAGGAGGTCTTGGATTGCCTCCTTTAATAGTAGTTTCTAGGCGTTACGCAAGTTAGCTTTCAGGCATTTCAGGTTACTTAATAAGATATTTGAGTATATCTGATTGTGATTGTAGGGGTAGGAATAAATTGGTGTACTTCACTCTCACCCAGAAAGATTTTGACATTTATTGTTGAGTAAAGGACTAGAATGTTACCTTAAGGACAGTTGCGCAAAAGTTTGAAAAATTGAAAATCCATGAAGGACACTTCATAAACTGACAATTGAAATGGAATTATTGATCATGATTTTCACTTCTAGTGCTTGGATCAGTTTTATTTTTCAAATGGAATTAATGGTTACAGCATTGTTTTTCATAAATATTGAGCAGCAGAAGCCTTGGTGTAGTTAGTGTATGTAACAATAGGTGCTTTTAGGAGTTTTTTTTTTTTCCCTGTAATATGTATTGCTTACAATAAAGTTGTAAAAAATACTTAGCAATGAAAATACGTGTCTTCACGATTAATCTAGAATGCCTAGTTTTGATGAATAGATATTTTGTAAATTATGCAGAAATGGACATAAAAATACTTTCTCATTAACATTTGGATTATGAATGCTTTTGAGTTTTTTTTTGAATTTGTAGTAAGTTTGCTTAATATCCTCTTGCTCCAAAAATTTTAATAGTTGTCTTGAAGAAATAAAACTTTATCTGCCAACTTATGTAGATTTTGTATTTGTCTAGTATAAAAGGCTAAAGCAAAATTGGTTAGATTAGACATTGAAAAAGTATGTTTATTATCTACAAAGTATTAAGATTTAATACCTTTTTGGGGGCTAGATTTCAAAAATAAATCAATTAGAATGTTATTAATAGCTGACTTCTGTGTGTAGAAAAAACACACTTAAGGGTACATTTTCGTGTTGTTTTGACAAAAATGAATGTTATATCTGAATTTAGTTTTGAGAGATTTGTAATCATAAAAACCTTTTTATGTGGTCGTGTTTTCTCTAATCTTTGCTTGTTTTAATTGGGTTAGTTATTATACAAAATTCACTTAGCATCTCACTGGGAGTAAGAATGCAGACATACAAAACAAAGGATATGGTTACTGCTCCAAAGATCTCATGATCAGAGACACACCTTGAAGAGCAGTTAATCATGAAACATTTAAATTGCTGATCTGACATAAAATGATATGAACGGTATACAGTAGGGCTGGATTAATTAATAAAGCTTCTTGGCAAAAATAAAGTTTTATCTAAATTTTGAAAAAAATGGTATGTATAGATTGGTGAGGAGGGAAGGGAATGTCGCTTAAGAAAGCTATGTTAAAAAAGCAGAGAGATGGGAATTGGAGAGTGGAAGCATTTTCTTTGCTCTGAGAAGAGTCTATTTTAAATGAATTTAATGAAAAATAAAGTTGATAAGGTTGTGGCCCAAGCTGAAGGATTCTAAAGAAATTTGGGTTAGAAATTAGAAATAAGGAGTTCTATTGAAGGCCACTGAATAGAAATATATGAAAAATGAGAAAGGTTAGCAGCTAGATATAACATGATTGGAGAAATAATTGAAGTTAGAAAGGCCAGGTATAGGTTATTATTGTGGGGGGTGGGATGAGGGCATATTAAGCATAAGGGTGGGTAGTTTTAAAGTTTGTAGTGCAAAGTTAAAATAAGGATGGAACAATTTTATTATCTTCAGGTATTGAAAATAAATTTACTTGGACACAGTTTGAGAGTAAGTTATTAACACTAATTGAGGTACATCTGCCTTGTTTTATAAAAAACCGATGAGTTTTTTTTTTTAAGTTTGATTTGAAAACAAAGTCAAACCCAAGAAAATTATACTATAGTAGTATTTTCTGAATTGGTAGTACTTTGAACTAAAAACATATTCGAGATGAATAGTAAAAAGAACTTATAATTGTAATGCAGTATTTTGAATATTTTAGCCATGGTTTAAGAGACATTCTAACTGGTATAATGGGAAAACAAGACGTAATAAAAATTAACAATCTGGACTACCAATGTTAAAATTCGTTTTAAAATAGATACTTGTTTTAAAATTTAAGAACAATTGAGAACACATGGCTTTTATAGGAGAAAAAAGTCTAATATATAGTTTCCTCTGGGCAGTAGTATTTTTTGATATTTTTGATGTAGGATACTTGTTTTTAACTGTAGTTTTAAAAAGAGTTCTTAACTATTCCTTATAATTCTTAAAATAGAAGAATTAGAAAAAGATGAAAAAGTTATAGAGGTAATATATTTTAAAGAATCTTTTTCTACCTTTTTTAGAGTTAGTAAGTAGAACAGTTTGACAGTTAATAGAATCTTGGAAGTTTAAGATGGTATATTAGTCTTTTTATAAGTTTACATTTTAACCATTCTCACAGTTAATAGATTTAACTTCAGATAGTAAAGAAGTTAGTTTCTGGCAACATAGTAAAATAGAGAGGTACATTTGACTCCAAGTTACCTGTTTGAAGCAGATCAGCTAAGGCAAATGAGATTAGGTCGTCCCCTTCTATCACTGAGAAAGTAGATTTCATCCACATTTCTGAAATTTGGGGTTTCTGTATAGATATTATGGGTGAAAAGGGATGACAGCAGAACTATCTACTGTTCCCTGATTATCCTGTTGACCTAATGATATGGTAATAGGAAGCTTGTTTGAAAGCCCTGCCCTGAACCTCTTTTCTTAAATAGTTTCCTGTTTATACCTGTTCGTTCTACAGACTTCTTGGAAATAGACCCATTCTCACCTGTGTATGCTGCCATGGGTCTCTGCAAGCTGAAAAGCAATGAAAACTCACTGCATGCATGAGGAGAGGGAACAATTTGAAAGGGATGGGGACTAGAAAACAAGTTGATTGTTCATATACATTGATCCTACTGAAACAGCTCATGCAGCCATAAAGGAAAGAAGTCGAGAAGATAAGAGCTAACTCTCATTGACTGGTGTAACCAAAAGTCTCGTGCTGTGTCCGTGAATGTCTTAATGGTAGCATTACCATTAACAGTAATATAAATGGTGTTCTAAATAGAGGTCCTGTACTGTGGTATTTCTCGCCCAACCTACTCCTTCATGGTTCATCTTATTTTCTAAGCCCTATTCACCAACTTTCCTGTCAAATTTGATGCTTGATACTTTTTCTTTAACTAGAATTGATTTACCCTCTCCCCTTTTCCAAACAGGATTAAAAATTTTTGCTGTGTGGTTTTAGAAGTTTTATCAAAGTCAAAATGACAGAAATATTGAAAATTAAAGATTGACAAAAACAGTATTAAAACTTAAGTTTCATCAACATCAAGCAAAGGATAAAACCTTTCTAGGCCAAAACATTTGAGTGAAAAAGGAGTTTTTTTTAATTAATAAAAAATTAAGACTACTAAACAATATCAGGCTTGAACTTTTGTATGATAAACTCAAACAGATAGCACTGAAACACGAAGTAGAGTTTCATATTGGTAACACCAGTCTTTTTAGGAGACTAAAGTTCACCTCTCAGAATTTAATCAAGTAAACCAAAATTAAAGCTGTAAGGATTTGAATAGCAGTATCCTTTATTTAATAGATGTATGTCAATTTTATTTCTAATAGAGAATACATGTTCTTTTCAAATTCCTTTGATTTTTTTTTTTAATTGTATCTTAGGCTTCAAAGATAACTTGAAATTTTAAACAAGAGAAATCGTATAGGCCAATATTTTTTGACTACAGTATAGTAAAACTAGTTGTTAAAGCCAAAATGATTATAACTACTTGGATGACTAAACTCTGTGTCCTACTGGAACTGGAGCTCAAACTGCATACTATTTAGAAATGAACAACAAGGACATGAGACATTGAAATTGATGAGACGAATATTCATTTAAATATGGTGGATTAAATAACCATTTACTTTGTTTGCTATCAGATCCCTATTGGAGGTTTAAAAAAATGGCATAGGGCATCAAGGACAAAGAAAACCAGGAAGTTGATCACAGAAGTAAAATTTTAGAAGCTGGAAAGCAACAAGTGCTAGCTAACTTTGTAGATCCGAGAAAACAATTTTTAGCTGTTAGTGGGGAAGGCCTAGAGTTGGTGCTATATAGTGTTGGGATGCTTAAGGAATTGGCTGCAGGTCCCTTGAAAGAATTGCCTAAAATTCTGTAACAAGTAAGCAACACCTGGTGCCAGGAAAGGGTCTCTTACCTTCAAGTTTCTTCTCTGATATTTGAAGGGAGGGTCTCTGTTCTTGAGAACACTAGGCACAGCTCAGGTTAAGGGTATCATGCTGCAAACCAGAGAATTGAATATAAACTACATGTTGAACTGGGAATCATCCTCAGCCTTCTTTCCCCTCCTCGTGCTGAGAATACTGGGCGTCAGGCTCCTAATCTCAGAATATGAGATTGAAAAATTCATCCTGTTATTGGAAGAAAGACCAACAAATAATAACAGATGGGGATCCGCCAGGGAAATGGCCCAGACTGATCATCCTATAGTGACACCTATTAACACAGAAATTCTAGACAACTTTTAAGTGTTTCATTTTAAAACATGAGATTGAGGATCATTAAACATTTGAGGATAACCCCTATATAAAAGAATAGGGAAATAGAAACAGTTCAAGAAGAAGAAAACTCAGTTTTTGATACCTTTGGAAGGAAGGGGATAATTGTACCTTTGAAACAAGAAAGGATGCTACGAAAACAAAACAAAACACAGAATTCCTGGACATTTAAAATACAAAATAGGATTAGAAATATAGAATGTGAAATACTTAATAGAAGAATTAGAATTTTAGAATATTCTTGAAAGATTGGAAGATAAAATTAATAAAATCTCCCACAAAGTAGGAGAA
Organism: Pteropus medius; assembly: GCF_902729225.1. NCBI lineage: Eukaryota > Metazoa > Chordata > Mammalia > Chiroptera > Pteropodidae > Pteropus > Pteropus medius. Next base: position 20,794,538 of record NW_024350319.1, on the reverse strand, counting down.
AAAGATGTAGGAGAAAGTAAAATAATTAGGATCTTGGCAAGTTCACTATGTGAAAAATAAGAATTACAGAATGAGAGAAAATGGATAGAGAAAATTATTTAAGAATAATGGAACCAAAAACTTGAGTTTCCACATTAAAAGGGCTCGTAGAATTCTTGGCATAGTGGTTGAAGAACAGAATCTCATGAAAGTACATTATGGTGAAATTTCAGACACCAGAAATGGAAGATCCTAAATGCTTTCAGGTATGGAGCATGTAAAAGATTAGAAATCACTAACATTGGAAAGTAATCAGTAATTGACTAGTGCCTTAAAATCCTGAAGGAAAGTTATTTTCAAACTAGTTCTGAACCTTGCTGTGAATTGAGGGGAGTAGGCTAAAATTTTGAAACGTATGAGGTGGTTAGAATATTTTATCTTGGGAAGTTGCTAGAGGATGTGGGTTCCATCATGATGAATGGTAAATCAAAAAGGTGCAGGAACCAGTACAGGAGAGAAGTGGAGAGAATACCGACGGTGATGGTGAAGGGACATCCAAGGAAGGTGGTGGTCCAAGCAAGTCTGAAGAATCTGTTCAGATTGGGACAGAACAGAGGGATCCAGGTGGTATGTCTTTAGAAACACACACATACACACACACAATGAGATTTCTGTGAGTATTCATAGGGATATTTATCTAGTTTTCCTGTGATGTTTTTACCTGGTTTTGGTATGAAGGTAATAATGGCATTGTAAAATGAGAAAATGTACCCTCTTTTTTTTCGGAAGAATTTGAGAAGAGTTTGTGTCAATTCTCTAAACATTTGGTTTAAAGGTAGTTTTAACAGAAGCCATCTGGTCCTGGGCTTCCTTCTGGGAAGTTTTTTCATTACTCCCTCAATCTCTTTTCTTGTGATAGGTGTATTCAGATTTTCTGTGTCTTCATGATCACTTTTGGTAGTTTCTTTTTTTCTAGGAATTTGTCCATTTCATCTAGGTTATTTGTTGCCTTACAGATGTTCCTAGTGTTCCCTTATAATCCTTATTTCTTGTTGTAAGGTCAGTAGTAATTATCCTCTTTTCATTCCTGATTGTAATAATTTGTCTTTTTTTTGTCAGCCCAGCTGAAGGTTTGTCAATTTTGTTGCTGTTTTCAAAGACCCAGCTTTTGGTTTCTTTGGTTATTCTCTGTTATTTTTAATCCGTTTCATTTATTTTTGCTCTATTCTTTTAATATTTCCTTCCTCTGCTTTGGATTTAGTTTGCGCTTTCTGGTCTCTTAAGGTACAATGTTAGGTTACTGATTTGAGATTTTTTTTTTTAAATATAGGCATTTATAGCTATAAGTTTCCCTTTAAACAGTGCTTGCACTTCATCCTATAAGTTTTGGTTTATTATGTTTTTGGTTTTATCTCAAGTATTTTATCATTCCCATGTGATTTTTTTCTTTGACTTATTATTTAGGAGTTTGTTGCTCATCTTCTACGTATTTGTTAATTTCCCAGATTTCCTTCTCATTTACTTCTGGTTTCATTCCATTGTGTTTAGAGAACATAATTCGTATTATTTAATTTCTTTTAAATTTATTAAGACTTGTTTTATGGCCCAGCATATGGTTTATACTGGAGAACGTGCACTTGAGAAGAAAGTGTATTCTGCTGCTGTCAAGCAGAGTTTTCTGTAGATGTCTGTTAAGTCTAGTTCAGGTCTTCTACTTTCTTGTTGGTCTTCTGTCTGGTTTTATCTATTATTGAAAGTGAAGTATAAAATTCTTCAACTATTTTTGTGTGTTTTTTTGATTTCTCTTTTTTAGTTCTGTAACGTTTTTTTCATATAGTCCGTTGTTAGGGTTATATATAATTCTAGTATAATTTTTGATTGATTGGCCCTTTGTTGTAAAATGTCCTTTTCTGTTTCCAGTAACAATTTTTTTTTAATGTCTGTTGTATCTGATATGAGTATAGCCACTCCAGTTTTTTTATTTTGGTTATTGTTTGTATGGTATATATCTTTTTCCATACTTATACTTTTAGTTTATTTGAATCCAAAGTGTCTTTGAATCTAAAGTGTGCCTCTTATAGACAGCATGCAGTTGGATTCTTTTTACCCATTCTGCTAGTCTTTGTTTTTTGCCTGGAATGTCTGGTTAATTTGTATTTAATGTAATTACTAATAAGATACGATTTATGTCTGTCCTTTGCTATTTGTTTTCTCTATGTCTTAAAATTTTTTCTGTTGTGTTTCCTCTATTCTTCTACTATTGCCTTTCTTTGTACTGAATAGATTATTTTCTAGTACCATTTAAATCTCTTGTTGATTTTTTCACAATATATATTTTTCATTTCATAGTGGTTGCCTTGGGAAGTACAATTAATTTTATTTCTAATTCAGATTCATAACATAATTTCAATAATATACAAAAATTTTGCTCTTATATAACTCTATTCCTTCCCCTTCCTTTATGCTATTATTGTCATGAAAATTACATCTTTTCAATCAAATCGGGGTAAAAAAGTCACAAATTTAAAAATATACTATCTTACATTAATTTAGTTACTTTTATTTTTTCAGATGTTTTTGAGTTATATAGTGTTCTTTCATTTCAGTGTGAAGGACACCCTTTTTTATTTCTCGTACATCAGGTCTGCTGGCAAACAATTCTCTTATTTTTTGTTTATCTGTTAATGTCTTAATTTTGCCTTTGTTTTTGAAAGATAGTTATAGACTCTTGGTTGACAGTCTTATTTTTTCAGTACATTGACTATGTCTTCCCATTGTCTTCTGGTCATTATGGTTTCTGATGAGAAATTAATTTTATTGAGGATATCTATATGAAAAGTCACTTATCTCTTGGTTTTTTCAGGTTTCTCTTTGTTTTTTTGACAGTTTGATTATAATGTATCTAGAGGTAGGTCTCTGAGTTTATTCTATTTGTAGTTCCTTGAGTTATTTTGGTGTTTAATGGTTTTTATTAAATCTACCTGACTCATCTCTCCTTCTAGGACTCCCATTATGTGTATGTTAGTATGCTTAATGGTGTCCCTCAGGTTTCTTAGACTTTTTTTTCCATTTGTTTTTCTTTCTGTTCCTTAGAGTGAATGATTTCAACTGACATATCTTCAGATTCTCTGACTCCTCCTCTTGCCTGCTCAAATCTGCTGCTAAAACCTAGTGAATTTTTTATTTTAGTTATTGTACTTTTCAACTCCAGAATTTGTTTTGTTCGTTTTCATGATTTCTCTTTATTGATATTTTCTATTTATAAGACATCTCACACTTTTCTTTAGTTCTTTAGACATGGGTTTTCTTTAGTTCTTTGAATGTATTTAAAATAGCTGATTTAAAAATTTTGTCCAGTGAGTTCAGTGTCTGGGTTTCCTCAGGGACAGTTTTCATTGACAACTGTGTGTGTGTGTGTGTGTGTGTGTGTGTGAGATACTTTTTTTTTAATGTCATAGTTTGTTAAAAATTATACATTTAAAATATGTGACAGCTCTGATAATCAGATATTCTCCTCTCCTCAAGTTTTTGTTGTTGTTAGTTTGTTGTTGTTTGTTTACTGGTTTTTCTAAGTTCTATAAAATTTGTGTTTTTTTGTTATATGAGGCCCCCTCAGTCTCTCAGTTAGCTTAGTGGTGAGCTAATGATTGGACAGAGGTTTCCTTAAATGCCTGTAAGTCTCCAGTTTTTGTTGAGAGGTTTTGTGTGTGTTGTGGCACAGCTTCAGCACTCAGCCAAGAGATTTGTAACTTTGCCTTACCCTTCACTTCCTGCTTGTGCAGAGCTTCCAGGTTAGCCAGAGGTAAGCACTTAGGGCTTTCTCAGGTCCTTCCTGAGCATGTGCAGAGCCCTGTGTGTACAGTGACCATCTGGAGCTTTTCTAAACTCCCAGTTTTTAAGTTTTTTGGTTAGCCTGTTGTTTGTCTCATCTGTTATCTAATACCTTGGTGGATATGAATATGAAACAATTACCTTTCAGTTTTTTGACAGACACCCTTGGGGGAAAAGACTTTATTTGCACTGGCTGAGCTCCGAGTCAGATCAAGTTAAGATAGCTTTGGGAGTGGGGTCTTCTAGAAAACCACTAGACATGTCAAATAGTGACAGTCTTCTGGGATGGGGCATGGTGAGAGAGCTCCTACCCTCTTCTGCCCCCCTCAGGTAGCTGCCAGGCTGCTGGTTTTCACTGGACTTGTGGAATGTTGGCTTTCAAAACTGTGGGTCTGGGATGGGAGTATGAGAATAGGGCAAAATAAAATGCCACACGGTTTTCTGGTATTATCAAGATTCAGGCATCTTTTTTGAATAAACTCTCCCCAGATTGCTGCAAACCTTTGATTAATTTCTAGAGGTTGGAAAATGTTTACTCTGACTATTTTTGCAGGTATTCTTGTTGGTTTTATGGAGATGATTTTTGAATGTCTTTATGTTGATTTTTTTGCCGATGTTTTACTGTTGAATTTTGAGAGTTCTTTTATATTTTAGATGTGAGTCTTTTGTTAAATATGTAGTTTGCAAATATTTTTTCAAATCTATCACTTATTTTTTAATTCTCAAGGAGTCTTTCACAGTATAAGATTCTGATTTATAAAGTCTAATTCATCAGATTTTTTCCTGTTATGCATTATGCTTTTAGTTATTTCAAAAAATTCTTTCTAGCTCTAGATCCTGATGATTTTTTGCTACTACAAAATTAATAGTTTTACATTTTACATTTAAGCCTATAATCTCTTGTGAATTAATATTGGTATAGTGTGTGAGAGTAGGTTGGTGTATTTTTTTCCTCTATCTATATCCAGTTGCTCTGGCATCAGTTGTTGAAAAGACATTTTTCTCCATCAAAGTGCTTTTGCACTTTTGTCAAAAAATCAGCTAGCCATTCTAATGTGGAGCTGTGCTATAATTTGGGGAACTTACAGAAGGAATATAAAAGAGTTAAGTCATTTTATTACATAGGAGGCAGTCAGATCCACAATGAAAAATTAATATAACGCTATAACAGCATTGTTTAGAAATGGGAGGGTGGGAAAGTTAGGCAAAGGATGATGGCTATTACTGTTTTTCGTTAACAAGCTTCAATAATTTTTAAAATATGCATTTGTAAAACTTTAAAGTAAAAACAAAATACTATAATGCCAGTGCCTTACTTAGGAGAAGCTTTAGAGCCTTAAATGTCTATATTTTTAGTTTTGAAACACTTTTACTGTGGAAAAACATAGTAATAATACATGGAAAAAAACATACAATATCAGTACGCAAAAGTGCATACCTGCTTAATCACCCCCTAATCGAGAATTAAAACATTGCCAGATCCTCCAGTCTGCCCCCTTCCAATCACACCTCTCCCTCTGTCCTAGGAGACTACCATCCTTCCTTCTATGGTAGTCCTTTTTTGCTTTATATTTTTACCATTTAAAAATATATTTTTTGAACTATATATTTTTTTCCCCAGTAATGAGATTTATATAAATGGACTCTGATTTCCAGCATCATTTATGGGGTTCATCTCTGTTGTATATAACTGTAGTTCATTCATTATTGTTGCTATACAGTGTATTATTTGAATGTTCCACTATTTACTCATTTTAGTATTGATGGAGATTTGGGTTGTTAACAACTTCTAGGCTTTTATGAATAATGCTGCTATGCATTTCCTTGTGCCTGTCTCCTAGTGTGCACATGCACACATTTGTATTTAGTAAATACATGGGAATTTAATAGCTTGATTTTAGAGAGTGTTTATGTTCAGTTTCAGAAGATAATTCAGACGTTCTTTTCAAACCATGTACCTTTACATTTCATCTTCAACACTTTCTATTATTTTGTGTATATTTGAAAAGAATGTGTATTCTGTAGTTTTTTGGGTGCAATATTTATATGTATCTGTTAAGTCAGTTTTGCTAATCGTGTTGTTCAAGACTTCTGTATCCCCACCAATTTAATTTCTGCACGTTGGTTTAATTAGAGAGATTCATTAAAATTTTCTACTGCTGTTATAGGTTTGTCTTGTGTTGTTATCCATTTTTGTTTTATAAATTGGGATCCACGTTATCTTGGCACACAAATTTAGAATTGTTTTATGTTTCTGATGAGTTGAATCTTTTATCATTATTGTTTCTCATTATCTTTAATGTCTGCCTTGATTGATAATAACATAGCAGCCTTATAGCTGGTGTTTGGTTTATTTTTCTCCCCCACACTTTTATTTAAAATTTTTTTGTGCTGTATGTTTTAGAAAATTATTTATTTCTATATACTAATAATGATCAATGTGAAAAAACAAAATTATGAAAGCAATTTCATTTACAAAAGCATCAAAAAATAAAACCACTTGGGAATAAACTTACCCAAGGAGGCACACACTGATGGTGAACCCTAAAAGAAGGGAAACAAATGAGATGAGCCCTCCAACAATCCCAGGTGATTTTCATGTGCTGATTTTATGCCCTGCAATTTTGCTGAAATCATTCACTCGTTTTAACAATTGTTTAAAGAATCCATAGAGTTTTCTACCTAAAGGATAATACTATCTGCAAAAATAATTTTACTTCTTCCTTTCCAGTTTGAATGCCTTTTATTTCTTTTTCTTATTTCTTTTCCTGGCTAGTACTTCCAGTACTATGTTGGAGTAGTTAGAGTGGGCATCCTTACCTTCTTTTGATCATAGAGAAAAAGTTTTTAGTTTGTCATTATTGAATGTGATGTGTTAACTGTAGGCTTTTCACATATGGCTTTGATGATGTTAAGGGAGTTTCCTTCGTTCTTGTTGTGTGTTTCTACCATGAAATGATGTTGAATTTTATTAAGTCTTCTTTCAGCATCAATTGAGATGATTGTGGTTGCTGACCTTCATTCTGTTAATGTGGTGTATATTACATTGACTTCTATTTGTTGAACCAACCTTGCATTCCAGGAATAAATCCAGCTTGGTTATTTTGTATAATTCTTTTAATGTGCTGTTGAATTTGGTTTGCTAGTATTTTGTTGAGATTTTTATTCAGTATGTATCAGAGATATTGGTATGTAGTTTTCTTGTGTGTCCCAGCTCTCACCTAAACAATATCTCAATTATATTATACTTTTTAGGTATGGATTTTAAAAGTACTTTCTATCAAACTTCATTATAAAATCCCCTTTTAAAGAAAATATAGTGCTTTAAATGTCCTGGTTTGGCTCTTTGGGGGAACAAATTAATTAAAAGTTTTATTTTCCAGACTATGAATATGAATAGAGCAAGATAAAAAATTAAACAGCTAAAGTCAAATTTAGCTATGGTGTGTGGTGGTGAGGGCGTGTGTATGCTTTTTTTTTTTTTTAAATTGTGATAAAATATACATATAATAAAGTGTAACATTGTAAGCATTTTAAAGTGTACAATTCAGTGTCTTTGTGCATTCACATTGTTGTACTAACATGTATATCCTTTTTTATTAATCTGCTAGGGCTCCTATAACAAAATACCACAGATTGGGTGGCTTAAACAATAGAAATTTATTTTCTCTCCATTCTGGAAGCTAGAAATCCAAGATTATGGTATTAGCTTTGGTTTCTCCTGACACTTCTCTTCTTGCAGATAGCTCTCCTCTGTGTCCTCACATGGCCTTTCCTTTGTGCATGCATGCCTGATATCTCTTCTTTTTTTTAAAATTTTTTTTTTAATTGAAGAAACGATTTAAATTTTCCCTCCTGTCTACCTCCCCCTTCCTCCCTTCTACCCTCTGGTTACCACTAGTCCATTGTCCATGTCCATAAGTCTCTGTCCTGTTCATTTGTTGCATTTAGGTTTATATCTCACATATAAGTGATACCATGTGATTTTCAACTTTTTCTGTCTAGCTTATTTCACTTAGTATGATTATTTCAAGGTCCATTCATGTTGTTGTAAATGGCAGTATTTCATCTCTTCTTATGGCTGAGTAATATTCCATTGTATATATGTATCACCGCTTCTTTAGCCAGTCACATGTTGTAGGACACTTTGGTTGCTTCCATGTCCTGGCCACTATGAATAATGCTGCTATGAACATTGGTGTGCAAATATCTTTTCCCAGTAGAGGGATTGCTGGATCATATGGTAGAGCAATTCTTAGTTTTTTGAGGAACCTCCATACTGTTTTCCATAGTGGCTGTACCAATTTGCAGTCCCACCAGCAGTGTATGAGGGTTCCTATTTCTCCTCATCCTTTCCAACATTTGTTATTGCTTGTCCTGTTGATTATAGCTATTCTAACAGGTGTGAGATGGTATCTCATTGTGGTTTTGATTTGCATTTCCCTAATAGCTAGCGATGTTGAGCATCTTCTCATATATTTGTTGGCCATTTGTATGTCCTCTAGGAAGAAGTGTCTGTTCAGGTCCTCTGCCCATTTTTTGATTGGATCATTTGTTTTTTTGTTGTTATTGAGTTGTATGAGTTCTTTGTATATTTTGGATATATTAGGCCCTTATCGGAGGTGTTCCTTGCAAATATATTTTCCCATTCAGATGGTTGTGTCTACCTTGTTGATGATTTCTTTTGCTGAGCAGAAGTTTTTTTGATGTTCCATTCATTTATTTTAGCTCTTACTTCCCTTGCTTTTAAGGTCAAATTCATAAAATCCTCTTTAAGTACAAGGTCTTTGAGTTTAGTTCCTATATTTTCTTCTGTGCATTTTGTTTCAGGCCTTATATTCAGGTCCTTAAATCCATTTTAAGTTAATATTGGGGTGTGGTGATAGACAACAGTCTACTTTCATTCTTTTGCAGGTGGCTTTCCAGTTTTCCCAGCACCATTTATTGAAGAGGCTTTCATTTTTCCACTGTATATTTTTGACATTTTTGTTGAAAATTATTTGTTCATATAAATATGGATTTATTTCCGGACTCTCAATTCTGTTCCACTGGTCTGTGTCTGTTGTGCTGCCAGTACCATGCCGTTTTTATTACTGTTGCTTTGTAGTATAATTTGAAGTCAAGCAGAGTGATCCCACCAGCCTCATTCTTTTTTCTCAGGCTGGCTTGGGCAGTTCGGGATCTTTTGTGCTTTCATACAAATCTGATGATTTTTTTTGGTTCTATTTCTTCAAAAAATGCCGTTGGGATTTTGATGGGGATTGCATTAAATCTGTAATAAGGTCACTTTAACTATTTTGATTCTTCCAATCCAAGAACACGGAATATCTTTCCATTTCTTTGTATCTTCTTTGATTTCTTTTAATAGGGTCTTGTAGTTTTCATTGTATAGGTCCTTCATATGTTTCGTTAAATTTATTCCTAGGTATTTTACATTCTTTTTGTTGCAATTGAAAAAGGAATTATTTTTTCCACTTCTTTTTCTGACACTTCATTATTAGAGTATAGGAATGCTTTGAATGTTGATTTTGTATCCAGAGACTTTACTGTATTTGCTTATTGTTTCTAGTAGTGTTTTTGTGGATTCTTCAGGGTTTTCTATATAGAGAATCATGTCATCAACAAATAGTGACAGTTTGACTTCTTCATTTCCTATTTGGATGCATTTTATATCTTTCTCTTGCCTGATTGCACTTGCTAGGACCTCCAGTGTTATACCGAATAACAGTGGCGATAGTGGACAGCCTTGCCTTGTTCCTGATCTTAGAGGGAAGGTTTTTAGTTTTTCATCATTAAATATAATGTTGGTTGAGGGCTTGTCATATATGGCCTTTATTATATTAAGACGTTTTCCTTCCATACTGACTTTGTTAATGTTTTGATCATTATTGGGTGCTGTATCTTGTCGAAGGCTTTTTCTGCATCTATTGATATGATCATATGATTCTTATTTTTTAATTTGTTTATGTGGTATATCACATTAATCGATTTGCTTATGTTGAACCACCCCCGTGCCTCTGGGATGAAGCCCACTTGATCGTGGTGTATAATCTTATTAATGTTACTGAATTTGTTTGCTAGTATCTTATTTAGGAGTTTCACATCTGTGTTCATGAGAAATATTGGTCTGTAGTTTTATTTTTTGTGTTATTTTTACCAAGTTTTAGTATCAGGGTGATACTGGCCTCATAAAATGAGTTGGGAGTATTGCCTCCTCTTCGATTTTTTGGAAGAATTTGAAGAGAATAGGTATTAAATCTTCTTTGAATGTTTGGTAGAATTCACTGGTGAAGCCATCTGGTCCTGGACTTTTACTTTTTGATAAGTTTTTGATGATTGTTTCAGTTTGCTGATCGGTCTATTTAGATTTTCCAGTTCTTCTTGATTCAGTCTAGGAAGGTTGTATTTTTCTAAGTACTGGTCCATTTCTTCTAGGTTATTAAATTTGGTGTTATATATACTTTTTCATAGTATTCTTGTATGATGCTTTGTATTTCTGTGATGTCAGTCATAATTTCTACTCTTTCATCCCTGATATTTTTTATTTGTGTCCTTTCTCTTTTTTCTTTAGTGAGTCTGGCTAGGGGTTTGTCAATTTTATTAACCTTCTCAAAGAACCAGCTCTTTGTTGTATTTTTTTTTCTATTTTTTTTTTGTTTGTTTGTTTTCAATTTCATTTATTCTGCTCTAATTTTGATTATTTCTTTCCTTCTGCTGACTTTAGGCTTTATTTGTTCTTTCTTTTCTAGTTTTATAAGATGAAGCATTAGGTTCTTTATTTGGGCTCGTTCTTGTTTTGGGAGGTAGGCCTGTAATGATGTGAACTTTGCTCTTGTGACCGCTTTTGCCATATCCCAAAAATTTTGATATGTTGTTCTATCATTATCATTTGTTTCTATGTATTTCTTGATCTCTGTTTTTATTTCTTCTCTGACCCAGTTATTCTTCAGTAGTATTTGGTTTAATCCCCATGTATTTGTGGTTCTTTCTGCTTTCTTTTTACAGTTAATCTCTAGTTTCAAAGCATGATGGTCAGAGAATATGGTTGGTATGATTCCAACCCTCTTACATTTGTCGAGGCTATCTCTGTGTCCCAGTATGTGGTAGATCCTTGAGAATGTTCCATGTGCACTAGAGAAGAATGTATAAGTAGCTGTTTTGGGATGAAAGACTCCGTAAATGTCAGTTGTGTCTAGTTGGTCTAATGTATCATTTAGGATGTTATTTCTTTATTGATTTTCTGTTTGGATGATCTGTCCATATCTGACAGTGGGATATTTAGGTCCCCTACTACGATACTATTATGGTCTGTTTCTCCCTTTAGTTCTGTTAGTTCTGGTGTCTCTTCTTATAAAGACACCAGTCATATTGGATTAGAGTCCACCCTCATGACTTCATTTATCCTCATTTACCTCCTTAAAGGGCTTTTCTCCAAATATACTCACATTGGGTTTTAGGGTTTCAATTCAGTCTATAACATCTTTTAGTGCTTCTACATATCTTCTAGAGAACCTGCCATCAGTATTTTAGTTTTCTATGGCTCTTCTAACAAATTAACAAACTAGATGGCTTAAAACAACAGAAACTTATTTTCTCATAGTTCTGGAAGCCAGAAGTCTGAAATCATTATCTCTGGCCAAAAATCAAGGTGTCAACAGGATTGTTCTCCCTCTGGAGGTACTAGGGGAGAATCTTTACAATTCTGGTGGCTGCTGGCATTCTGGCTATGGCTGCAATCTTTAAGGCCAGTGTTTTCAAATCTCTCTCTGTTCTCTGTGTAGTCAAATTTCCCCATCTCCCTCTTTGTAGGGATACATGTGATTGTATTTAGAGTCCATCCAGGTATTCCAGGATAATCTCCCCCAAGATCTCTAATCACTTCTACAAAGACCTTTTTTGTAGGGGGGAGGAGGGTGTCACATAAGGTAACATTCAGAAGTTCCTGGGATTAGGATGTAGATATCTTTTGTGGATCCATTTATCAGCCTGTCACACTTTTATTGTTCTCACTTTGATTTATAGTTTAGTTTGTAATAGGTACAATATCCAATTCTGGGTGGGTAAAGGTTGGTGGCAATGGATGGCAGAAAAATTATTCTCATCTCTTCTAGATATTACACAGAAAACTCTTAAGTCTGTGGTTCTCAGTATGTGGTCTTAGAAGCAGCATCAGTATCACTTTGAGAATTTATTAGAAATGCAAATGATCAGGCTGCACTCTTAAACATAGCTAATCAGGAACTTCGATTGTGGGGCTTTGCAGTCTGTGTAACAAGCCTGTGTGCTTCTGGTGCATGCTAAAGTTTGAGAACCACTTTTCTAGATTATGGACATTATTAGTATTGAAACCATATTTGTCTTGTCCAACTCTTTTTCTGCTTAAGGCTAATTAGTTTAGGATTTATAGTCCACAAACTTTGTTTTCTATAGGGATATAAACATTTAGTACCAAAATCTTGGTACTGGTAATCTGTGAAATTAATTCACCCAGTAAAAGGTTTTACTTGGCTGATTTTTGTCAGTTATATTTTTGCTTAGATGTAGTTATTTCATAAATTAACATTATTGGATCCAGAAGTGATGTGAATTTTTTTCCTCAGGTCTTTGAAAATGTGAATTCAGCTTACTAGTCTGAATTTTACTTGTTTTTCTTCTATATTCCTTTGTACATTTTGGGATACAGCACAAAATTTCTTCAGTCTTTCAGCCTACATTTTATGCTTTTACAATACACCGACCAGTGAAAATGTTAAAATGAGATCAATGAATTTTTGTCTTCATTGTCGTTCAGAAAATACACAAGTAAACAGATAGGGTTGATGTAGAGCTATCACTGGTTGCTATAGCAACCGAGAAACACAGCTTTACATAGCTGAAGAAATTAAAGAAGAAATATCAGGGTGATAGGTAAATACTGAAAAGCTGGTAAAAATGTATTAGCAAAGAGAGAGAGAAGGTGGGTGTAATTCACTCTGTGAAAAGGCATGAAAGCTGAGAGCATGGGGACTGTTTTGGGAGTTGAAAGAGTTTGGTATACTAGAAATACGGAGTGAGTGGGGGAGTAAAGATCAGGAATAGATAAGGCTGATATCATTGATAAATACTATTTAAGGATTTGAAGCATATATGCTACATCTTCAAGATAGCCATTGCCAAATGATTACTTATATAGTTCTGCAAAGGATGAATTTGGGATGATACTGAGTCAAATAGAACAGTTACGGTAATCTACATAACAATGGCAAATAGGTATGGTGCCATTTTTTGAGAATAAGAATTCAGAAGAGTAACAAGCCATTTTCATGTAGGAGCAGGAGATGTGTAGAGTTCAGGGTAGGACATACTGAGTTTTCAGAATTTATGAAATGTGACAAAATTAGGGGTAGGTAGGTTTTTGAAAAGTAAATTTTCAGTGGAGTGTGGGGATAGAGGTTACATTATGCTATATTGAAGATTAAATTGAGGAAATAGGAGAGTATCAATGTATGCTATTCTTTGGAATGTTCCCTGACATTTAGCATTACTTAATTAGTGTTAGCCATTATTATGGCTACTATTAATGAGTATGTACTTTTATGCCATCTCATTCTATATTTTTTTCCTTCAGCTTTTTTTTTTGTTTATTTTTGTTTATTTTTTTTTGAGGGGGGGAGGGTATGTACCTAATAGTATTAGATAAATATTGATCTATAGAAGTGTATGTTTTATGAACAAATGCTGCTTTTAATTATAGCTCTTACCATACTATTAGAATTAACGAAAACAAGTTTTGTAAATTTTTTTGAAGAGAATTAAAATGCTTAAGTTTCTCATTTGAATAGATTATCGTTCCTCAAAAAAATGGTACTAAGCAAGTTTTCTGAAGGTTAAAATGGTCATGTTTTACTTGAACAATTTTTTGGATAGATTTTCTATCAAGAAAAATTTTGATTTGCAGTTTTTAATTTAAAAGCATAACGTGTCATAGATGTACTTATTCCTGGAGCAAAAAACTAAATTATGGTTTTACCTGTGTTTCAGGTTTGATTTAATTTCGAATGAGATTGTTCTTGCAGCAAGATGTTAATAAGACAAAATCTAGGTAAGTAGAAGACTACTTTGTTAAGTGTTACATATCAAATAGGAATAATATAAAAACTTGTTTTAAAAATATGCCTTCATGTCCAGAATTGAGTTTTTAAATAAAATTTTGAAATGCAAAGAATCGACTTTTTGATGTATTTGGTCTAGTTGATTTGGTGAGAGTAAAAATACAGTCATCAAACTGGGGAACTAAATTCTTTTTCTTCTTTTATGTTGACTTTTATAACTTAGTTGTGTAGTTTCCAATGACTATAAAGCATGTTAAAAAATTAAGTTGGTGTTTGGTTTAGCCACTCGGAAACCAGTTCTTTTTTAGTGGATTATAGTAGCTCAGTAGTCTTTGCTTTTGTGAATTTTACTTTCTTATTTCCATTAATGATGTTCTTTCACAAACTAGTTAAATTATTCAAATAATAACTGTTATATAATGTTCAGAATTATAAACGATTGTTTTGATATTTTTCTTTTGAGTATATCTACTGAATGATTTTTCTAATTTAGCATTCTGATTCACTTTAATTTTTTAAAACTGTTGATTTACAGAAAATTGAGTTGTGGTCATATACTTTTGGTCTGGTATGTGAAAGAATGATTTTTGGCATTAAACTGTTGAAATGTTAAAGATACCTTCACTGTCTATTGGTAAGTGAACATGGTTTCAGGATATAAACTGATTAAGAAGAATACTTAGATAAAAATTACAGTTAACTCAGTCTTTCTCTAGTCTCATCAGATGTTTCAGCTGCCAGAGGCTTACTGATCTCCAAGTTAAAAAAAAATAAAAACTAGAATGAGAAGTACTGTAGTTAGGTAATGTGCCGTTAAATATTGTATTCTCAATAAGTGGTTTAGGCGTAATTTGAGCAAATTTTCCCTTTTATTGCTATTATAATAATAGTAGTGATAATTTGGGTATCTATATTGTGTTATATGTTCCTTGTGCCTTATTAATCTTTATAGTACTTCTTATAAGGTAGATAGTACTGTGTAGAAAATTTTTGTGTTTTTTGTTTTTTGGTTAATAGTGAGCTATTTCTTTAAGAAGGGTACTTTATTTTCATAGCATTTATTATAAGGACTCTTTGTCTATACAATTTCCTGAAGGAGAGAAGCAGCCAGACTTTTCTACTTAAGGTCTTATAGGGATTTTGTTTGTTAGTTGAATATACAATGTCTATTAGAATATTGTATTCTGATTTCTTGTATGTTAGATATTGCTCATTGCGTGACTGGTTTAACTTATTCTGACCTTATTCCACCACTTTTTTTCTATTATTAAGTTCAAATTTGTGTATGGCGAAATGTTGAAAATTTTAAGTATAGAGCTGGATGAGTTTTTACATATATGTTCACATTAGTAACCACCATGTAGATCAAGATGTAAAACGTTTTTATTGTTCCAGAAAGTTCCTCTTGCTCTTCCCTTTCCAGCCCAATAGCCTTTCTTTGAGATAAGCATCTTTCTGAATTCTATCAGCATAACTTAGTTTTGCCTTGAACTTTATGTTTATAGAGTTATGTAATATGTACTTTTTGTATCTTTTTTTACATTCAACATAGTGTTTTTGAGTTTACTCCATGTCGTTGTATCAGTAGTTAATTATTTTTTAATGCCAAGCGATACTACATTGTATAAACACACTACAAAATTTTTATGCTTTCTCTCTATAATTTTGTTTGAATATCTGTGTCAATATCGGATTCTCCAAGTCTCTGACCTCATTTGCCAAAGTTCTACACTGCTTTCTTTCCTCTAGTTGTCCCCTTCATTGTCCCCCATCCACCTGCACAATAAAATATAAGTTCTATAAGGCATACAGTGATTTCACTGTAGCTATTTCAGAATGCCTAGAATTACCTTAATAAACAAAATAAGATGTTTTATATTCTTAGTTTTAGTCCTGTATATATGTTGCCACTCTTCTCCAACCCCTTGCCTCCCCAACTGCCAATGTCCATTCCTGCTAGTCCACTTAACCTCCTGAAGTAGTCCATCTCAAGTATCATCTTGTCCTTTGAGCTAGACCTGGCCATACTGCAATAGTCTGTTTTCTTTACTAGACTGTGAGCTCTTTGAAGGTAGACACCGTCTATATCTTATTTATCTTAGTAGCATAGTGCTAGAGCTCTATGTATTTAGTGAATGTTTGTTAAACATTCAGTAATGAACAGAGTTCTCAGACAAGTGAGGATTCAGAATGTTTGCTGGAATGGGATAGGCGCATTGGCGCTTCAGTTGCTGTTAGGCTGTAGGAAGGAGCAATGAGAACAATACTGAGGCAGCATTATAGGCATTTTGGTGGGGGGAGGGGGAAACCTCAAGCCTTCTTCCAGTCCAGTTAGAATAAAATGGCTAGTCATTGTTGATTTCAGTTACTCTTTCCAGGTGAAGGCGTTAATCCATGTTATGGAAATTAGAATGTTTACTACTAATAGTATTCTCTTTGTGAGTCTGTTCTAGTTATTTCTTTAAAGATTTTAAAAGAATGTGTTACACTAATAAAAGTAGAACATTAAGAAGACTGGTCACATCTGTAAAAAGTAAAGAAAACATTTCCTCATTTTCCTGAGGGTAAAAAACTTGGAGTGGAGGAAGAAATTGAAACATAGTCTAAAATTGTGATAACATTTTTGATTCTTATAGCTTAGGAAGCTTGCTGTTTGCTGAAAGTATGTTTTTTTTAATTGTCTTTTATCATCGTAGATCTGTAATACATAAAAACAATATATTTCTTAAGAAATGGAACTTTAAAATAATTTAAAGCATTTTGCACTACTTTTCTTCTTCCATATTTGAAATTCGGCTAGTTGGGTTGGCTATCGTAGTCACCTGGGGAACTTTTATGCCTGGAGCTTGATTGCCTTCTAGCAATTCTAAAGCAAGGAGAAGTTCTTCCCCACTGGGATCAATTTGTTGCTTTTCCTCTTTGCAGTGTCTCCCATAAGGGTTGAACACAAAGTCGGACATTGACCCCATCTCATGCTGTTCCTCTGTCTCCCTATAAGGATTTTCATAGTCACAGATTCTAATTGAATGTGGAACCTCAATTATTTCTTTTATTTCATCTTGGATGTGAAGCATGTTTCATTTTTTGTTGATAAAATTTGATTCAGAGAAATTTAACCTTGTGATTGCTTGACTTATGTCTTTAAAAGATTTTATACTTGTTTTTCTTAGAAGCTGATAGGTATACCTCACTTTTGGACTCTTCTCTTCATTTTGCGCTTCATTATTTTATAGTCAGCTGCCGCTGAGCTTTTCCATTTTGTTGAATACCTGAATCCAAGGATTTGAAGTTCTTTATGAATGTTCATCTTATATGAGTTTAATTTCCTTAATTTCCAAATTAACCTGTGTGCTTCACTGTAGCACTGTAGATGTGCCTCCCATTGTTGTAATGTGAAAAAGAAAATTTTTTAATTAATAAAATTAATTGTTCTTCATTCTTGATGATACTTCACAGAGTACATTTGACCTTTTTCAAATATATTGCCAAGCAACATTTAGTATTTTCAAATTTTTATTTTTTAAAAATAAAAGTCACATTTGCTTATACATGTGAGCAAATAGTGCAGAAATGTTTAAATAAGTAAGACTCTCTTCTCTCGCCTAGTACTGTGCTCCCCATAAGTTTTCAAAAATAGCTGGTATATATTCTACATCTTTTTTTTTCCATTTACCAGTGTATCTTGGACATTGTTTTACATGTATGTTACATTTAACAAAATGTAACAGTTTCCTTGTTGATAGATACTTGAGTAAATCTCAGGTTTTCTTTACTTGTATAGGCAATGCTGCAATAAATATTCTTGACCATATCATTGGGATTGTGTGAGAGTCACCTGTACAATAATTTGTAGCAGTAGATTGCTGGGTTAGTGTTCCTATGCACTTTAATTTCTAATATATGTTGCAAGATTGCAATGAGATCATGCCACTTAACATTCTTATTAGCAGTTTTTGAGAATATCTGTTTCCCTATACCCTGCTAAATATTAACTTGTGTTTTAATTCTTACCAGCCTAATCAGTAAAAAGTCATATTTGTGCATTTCTTTAATTGTGAGATTCCTCAAACATTTGAAGTGTCACCCTTCATCATACCTTAATTCCATTGGAGAATACATAACTTAAAAAGATTTTTTCCCTTTAGTGTTAAACCTTTCAATTAACATACTTTCATGTTTTATGTATTGCATTCATTTTTTAATATTGAATAACCAGATTTTAATAAAAGTCATATGCTTGTGTGTGAGCACATATCCTCTTTTGTTCCCTTCACACTATTTTGGATACTTTCTAACAATGTATTTCTTTATTATTTGCTGCAAACTAATGTTAGCATAGTTTGTAAGTAAAAAGATAGTAAAAGCCACTAATATTAGGTTAATTAGGTTAATAGTTAATTAGGTTATTTTCCAATGTGGTGCTTTTTCTCCTGGATGTGTTTGAATGTATCTTGGTCTTCATCTGTTTAAACTCATCCTTGGTTTCACTATGTCGTTTCATTTATTGAAAAAGTTAAATAGGCTGCATTGATCTGTTTTTAAGCTGATTTGTCAGTCTGTTTGCTCAAAGAAAATTTCATCCATGCCTCTATTTATTATAAAAATTTCTACCCAAATCTGAAGTGGTTTTCAGCTTAACAGTTAAAGGCTAAGTGGCAAATGTCATTTTAGTATGTGAACAGGAAACCATAAAACTGCTCTGTCAGACCAAAGAATTTTGCCGTTGCTGTTGTTGAAACTTCTATGGTAGGTCTAAACTGTAAATAAAGGTGCTAAATAAAACAAGGCATTCAGTAAGCCTTTATTGAAACAATGTTTTAGGCACGATGCTATATGTTAAGTATGCATTGATAACTAGAATTCTCAGTGCTATACAACAAATTATAAGTCATAAACACAATACCTTTAGGTGTGTATATCATAGTAGGAGTAAGGAGGAAATTTTGAAGGAAGAGATCAGGAAAGGCTTCGTAGAAGGAAGGTGACATTGAGTTGGACTCTGAAGGAAAGTATGGAAATTTGGGAAAATGTGGACAGAGGGGATGTGAACTAAATTTTAGTTTCAGAAATTACTTTGTAAAACACTTTCATTTAACTGGATGTCCATGTTGTCAGAATTACTGGCTTTTTTTTCAGTGTACTAAAGTTTACAGTTTATTACAGCTTAGGAATTCATTGTTTGATCTGTTTCCTTGTTCTGTTTTTTCAAACTTTTTAAATGAGTCTCATTTTGAACCTACCAAGAAGTAAACTTTACTGTAAAAGACTCCATATTTATCATTAATTTACATATTACCATATCACACTTAAGGGTGTGAAGCTCATAAATAATAAAAGACTGAATGGCTTGAGGTCAGGTAAATAATTAAAACCTAAGTCTTCTCACCTCTGATCTGCTGTTCTTTTGAGATTACCATTAAAGCAAATATTTGAAACCTTTTAGGGTCTTCTGGCTGGGCTGAGGACTTTGGGCCTACCTGTTACATGATTGGTACTCAGTAAATACTTTTTTAATGTTTTATTGATTCATTCGGTGTTTTATGAGTTGGTTATTGTAGTTATATTGGTTTTAGCTCATACTTGATGCTAGTCACTAAATACGTAATTACAATAAAATGTGATTAGTGTTGTGATGGTCTGTGTTTCTGGATGGCTAGGAGCATTTCTGATTTACTTATTAATATATAAGCACTTAGGACAGCACTTTACTCACAGTAGGCATTTAATAAAGATTTATTGAATGACTGAATGAAAATATGGCAAGCTCCCATATGTGACATTACAACTAAAACTTAGAGGAATTGTTGGTGACTTATATAGATAAAAAGTTGAGGAATGACTGTGGTTCGTAGAAGAAATAGCAAGTAGAAAGGATGAGAGGTAAGAGAAAGGGAAGATTGGTGGAACTGAAAGAAATATGTCTTTAGTGTAGAGTTAGTTCCACACAGAGTGAGGGTGCAAGTAGTGGCTAGTATCGAGAGAGAAGACAGAGAGTAAAGCTTGAGGTATTTTATTGAGGATTTTATAAACCACTTTAAGGAGTTTGAGTTAACAAATTAATAAGACACTGTTGGAGGAGTTTAAGTGTGAGGAAGTGCTGTGATCAGATCTGTGTTTTAGAAAAGGTTCCTAATTAAAATGTGGAGAATGCTAGATTGGATTCAGGATGACCAGTTAATATGCAGAGGATGCTGGCCTGACTTTAGAGTGGTGATAGTGGGGATAAGATATGGTTGAATTTGAGAGAGATTTAGACAACAGAATAGATCAGCTTTGGCAATTAATTATAATGGAATTGGGGGTTGCAGAGTAAGGGAGAAGTTAAGGATGATACACCCATGTTTCTGTCCTGGGCAGTAGTGCTGTATTCACAGTTTGGAACTGTGGAGAAGACGACCTAAAATTTTGTGGAGAACAAGACCTAAAATTTTAGATTTTTAAGTATGAAGTAGCTCAAGACAGCTGAGTAGAAATATCAGGTGGTGGTTATATGCAAGAGATCTATCTATAACTTAAAGAGATCTGAGTCATCAGCATTAAATCTTCATATTCATAATCTCACGGAATATTTTGTTCTCATATCTCTGCAAGACATTACAAAGCATCTTTTATTTATTAAATATTCTGTTGACCTAAAGATTGTTGAAAAATGACTTGCGCCACATAGATTTATAGCTAGTGTTTTTATTAGAGATTTTGGCCTCTGCTTGTTAATTAAACAAGATTTAATACTGTTAATGAGTAAATAATCATACTGCTAATGGCAAGAGCCTTAACCATAGGTACTTGCATAGCTAAGGATATATTAAATGTGTTAAGTCTTGGATTTCCATTAATACTGTCTAATACATAGTAGCTAAATATGAATTCTGATAATACTTAATAATGCAGATATTTTCTATCCTGAGTAATAAAGTTGAGGTTAAAATCGTCATAAAGTCTTTAGGTCAGTCATGATTCAGCAAATCATTAGGATGCGGGGTATATGTGAGAGTAGGACCTTTGTTATCTTGTTCACCATTGTATACTCACCATCTAGACCCGTTCTTGGCACAGGAGTACTTAAAACATTGGTTGAATAATCAGTATTTACATATAATGTTTGAGATCTAATCAAATTTTATTTTTAGTCAAACGACAGCAGTGGTAAACAGATTAGTTCTTCCAGCTTAAAAGATTGTACTTTGATTTGAGTAATATTTTCCCCCTTAAGTTGCCCTATACTCATTCATATTTATACTGTCTTCCTTCTATATATTTCCTTTCTAACAAACAGACATATTTCACTTTCTAATAAGAAATGTTTTTAATGGCATTACTGAAACATGTCTTCTAATAAAAACATTTTCATTTGTGTATTCTGGCATCACTATGTCTAAACTGGATTGATTAGTCACCTTTACTTTCAAAACCTGTTCTTCTTGCTGGTGCTCCATTCTCTTGTTATCAAGACCAAAATTCCTCTAAATATTTACATTGCTTCTTTTCTGTCATAAAGATTTGGTCAGTTACTACATCTTTTTGCTTTATTTTGTCAGCATAGCATGTAGTTAGCTTTTCTTTTCATTCTCATTGCTGGTTTTGTTTACTGTGCTGCATTCAGTTATGAATGATATGTCATTTTATTTGTGTAAAAACTTTAACTTCTTAGGAAGTTACTTAATTATTTTATTCACTTGCTAAAAAAATCATTAACAGTTCCTTAAGGATAAATTTTAATTCTTAGATCTTGTTTCATCTGTTGTCTTTTAATAAGTATTTTGCTGCCGCCTAATTGATTATCATTGTCCTTAAAAAACCCTGACACTTTCGCCTTTCCTCATGTCTTTCTCACCAGTCTCATCCTCAGTTCATGTGTACGCTGGAAATTTAACTATCCCAAGAAAATTCAGCTCAAATCTTGCCTCTGTCTTGAGGTGATATAGTCCTTAGGAAGTCAATATCTATATCTACAGTGATTGTAAACTGAATTACCTATTGATTGAATGACAAGATAATAGGATACTAAATGTTAACATTTTCTGTATTACCCTCTGTAGGCTCTTGTATTATTTCGACTGACTGATTAAAAACTAAAACTATGATAACCTTAGATTTATTTTTTTAAAACAAAAGTTTGTATATAGTGTTTACTCTATACTTGACAAGCAATTAGATATTTTTTTGCCTGGTTGATTAAAAACCTAAACCATGATAAGCCCAGATTTATTTTATTTAACATTTATATAGTGCTTCCTATATGCCAGGCACTGTTATAAGTACTTTATAAATATTAACCCAATCCTCAGTTTTCAGGTAAGGAAACTGAGATACAGTGAGTTTAATTGATCTAGCAATAGAAGAGCTAGGATTGGAATCAGGTAGTTTAGCTTCAGTGTCTGTGCTCTTAAAGATGTTTAGTACTGCCTCTCATTGGAGCTGTAAAATCATTTAGCTGTGAAGAGATCATACAGAAAAATGCCTTAATCAGAATATATAGTATTATCTCATTTAGGCACTCATTTCTCTTTTACCCTCAGGTTATTTTGGAGCAAATCTAGACAACTTATTGGTCCCCACTCTACTCCAATTGGTAATTAAAAAATATGTATATATTGATATGCTTAGAAAAAGTTTAAAATAAACTTGCCTATGTCTACCAGAATCTTTCCTGGAATTTGATAGGATTTGCAATATATCTGTTGATCAATTTGGGAAGAATGAGTCCTTCAATCTATATATCTCTATTTATTTAGGTCTTTGATTTCTTTTGTCAGCATTTGTAATTTCAGCATACAGATATTTTACATGTCTCATTAAATTTATACCTAAGTATTTTGTTTTCTTTGTATTGATTGCAAGTAGCATTATTATTTTAATTTAAAATTCTCTACATTGTTAGTACATAGAAATGAAATTGATTTTTATCTTTGAGGTAAAATTCACCTAAATTATTACTTTAAGGTTTAAATTCATTGGCCTTTTAGATTTGCAATATTGTGCAAGTGTCACCTCTAACTAGTTCCAAAATATTTCATCACTCCCAAGAAAGAGACCAGTACCCATTAAGAAGGCATTCCTCATTCTTTCCTCTTCCCAGCCTTTGGCAACCACTAATCTTCGTTCTATCTTCATGAATTTACCTATTTTTCATATAAATGAGATAATATAGTATGTAACCTTTTGTGTCTGGCTTCTTTCACTTAAGCATATTGCTTTTATGCCAGTACCAGAATGATTTGGTTACTGTAAATTAGCTGTGTAACTTATTTTGAAATTAGGAAGTATGATACCTTAACTTTGTTCTTTTTCAAAAACTTTTTGGTTATTTGAGATTCCTTGAGATTTCTTATGAATTTTAGGATGAATTTATCTACTGCCGCAAAAAATGCCATTGAGAATTTGCTAGTGATTATATTGAACCTATTGATGGCTTTGGATAATATGAACATCTTAAGTCTTCCAGTCCATGAATACTAGATATCTTTCCCCTTATGTTTTTAAAAATTTTTTTTTCAGCAGTGTATTATAGTTTTTAATGCATAAGTCTTCTGTCTCCTCAGTTAAATTTATTCCTAAGCAGGTTATTTTTTTTTTTTTGATGTGTTGTAAGTGAGATTATTTTCCTTATAACAGTTTTTCGTGGTATCTTTTGAGTTTTCTATATAAGGTCATGTTTGTGAACAGAGGTAATTTTATTTTTCCCTTTTGAATTTGAATGCTTTTTATTGCATTTTATTGCTCTTTCTGGAATTTCCAGTGCTTTGTTGAATGGAAGTAGCAAGAGCAGATGGCCTTGTCTTGTTCCAAATTTAGAGGAAAAGCTTCAATCTTTAAATATTGAGTATGAATTTAGCTGTGTGCTTTACATAAATGGACTTTATTATGTTTAGGTAGTTTCCTTCCATTCCTAATTTATTGAGTTTTTTTTTTTTAAATCATGAAATGGTGTTTAATTTTGTCAGATGTTTTTTCTGCGTCAGTTGAGATGATCGTGTTATTTTTCTCTATTCTATTCTTGTGGTATATTACATTGGTTGATTATCAAGTTAAACCATCCTTGCATTCCAAGAATAAATCCCTCATAGTCATGGTGTAGTAATCCTTTCAATATGCTGTTGAAGTCAGTTTGCTCGTATTTTGTTGATGATTTTTTCATAGATATTCGTCAAAGATATTGGTCTCTAGTTTTCTTGTCTTTGTCAGGCTTTGGTATCAGGGGAATGCTAGCTTCATTGAATGACCTTGAAAATGATTCCTCCTCTTTAATTTTTTGGAAGAGTTTCAAGAAAATTGATGTTAATTATTTAAATGTTTGGTAGAACTCTCCAGTGAAGCTGTCAGTTCTGGGCTTTTCTTTGTTGGGAGAGTTTTGATTACTACTTCAATCTCCTTACAGTTACAAGTCTGATTATAAGTTTTACTTCTTCATGATTCCATTTTCATAGGTTACAAGTTTCTAAGAATTTACCTATTGGTTATTCAGGGTTTTTTGGGTGTATAGTAGTTCATAGCATTCTCATAATTTTTATTTCGTTGGCATTGTTTATAATGTTCCCTTTAATTTCTGATTTAGTTACTTGAGTCTTTTTTTTTTTCTTAATCTAGCTAAAAACTTGTTAATTTTGTGGTCTTTTCATAAAGCCAACCTTTTTCTTTTCTTTTTTTGTTCTGTATTTTGTTTATCTCTGCTCTAAGTCTTTATTATTTCCTTCTTTCTGCTAGCTTTGGGTTTAGGTTCTTGTTTTCTAATTTCTTGAAGTATAAAGTTAGGTTGTTGATTTAAGGTCTTTCTTTTTTTAAGTACTTATAGATATATACTTCCAGCACTACGTCCACTGCATCTCACAGGTGTTTTTATTTTCATTTGTCTTAACGTATTCTCTAATTTTTTTTTTTTTCTTCTTTTTGACCTATAGGTCATTTAAGAGTATTTTGTTAAATTTCCACAGATTTGTGGATTTTCCAGTTTCCTTTGTGCTTTTGATTTCTGGTTTCATTCCATTGTAATTAGAAAGGTATTTGTATCATTTCAGTCTTCTTGAAATTGTTAGGACTTGTTTTGTCGCCTAACATGCAATTTATATTGGAAAATGTTTTTTATGCACTTGAGAAGAATGTATATTTTTCTGTTGCTGGGTAGGTTATTTTGTATATGTCTATTAGGTCCAATTGGTGTATAGCGTTGTTACAGTTCTCCTTCCTTATTGGTAATCTGTGTGGTTGTTCCATTACTGCTTTCTTTGTGTTTAATAGATCTTTTTTGTTGTGCATCATTTCCTTCTCATTTCCTTTAATGTGTATTTTCCAGTTATTGTGTTTACCTTGGTGTTTACTATTAGCATCTTAAGTTTATAAATAATCCAGTTTGAATTAATATCAACTTTGTTTCAATAATGTTCTTACACATTATTGAACATTGTTCAAACTCTGTTCTTATAGAGTTCAAACAACGTTCTTACAAACTCTGTTCTTACTATTAGCATCTTAAGTTTATAAATAATCCAGTTTGAATTAATATCAACTTTGTTTCAATAATATTCTTACACATTATTGAACATTGTTCAAACTCTGTTCTTACACATCTCCATCCCACCTCTGTTTTTTTGTTACTGACCCAAGTTACATCTTTATACAATAATAACTGGCTTTTATGTTTACTTATGTAGTTGCCCTTGTCTTTGTTCTTTATTTCCTTTTAGAACTTTTAGTTGCCGTATAGTATCTTTTTATTGTAGCCTAAAGGACTTCTTTAACATTTTTTGTGGGGAAGGTCTACTAGTGTTTAACTCTCTCGGCTTTTATTTATTTGGGACTGTCTTAATTCCTCTTTCATTTTTGAAGGATAATTTTGCTGGGTATAGAACTCTTGATTGACTAATTCTTTCTTTCAGCAGTTTATAACTATTATGTCAGTGCTTTCTGGCCTCCATGGTTTCTAATAAGAAATTAGCTTTTAATATTATTAATGATCTGTTGTATGTGATAGGTTGCTTATCTATTGCTTGCTGCTTTTATTTATTTTTTATCTTTGAGTTTTAATAGTTTTATATTCATGTGACTTAGTCTGGATTTCTGCATTTATCGTATGTGAAGTTCGTTAAGTTTCTTGGATGTTTAGACTCATGTCTTTTATCAAGTTTTGGATGTTTACAGTCATTATTATTTGAAATATTCTGCCCCTGTTTCTTCATCTCATTATAAATACGTTGATACACTTGATGATGTCCACAGGTCTCTTAGGCTCTGTTCATTTTTCTTCATTAGTTCTTTTTTCTTTCTATTCCTTAGACTGCATAATTTCAGAACAGAGCCTAAGAGACCTGTAGACACCGTCAAGTGTATCAGCGTATTTATGAGATGAAAAAACAGGGGCAGTATTTCCCTACTGTATTTCATGTTACTTATTTCTTCTACTTTCTCAAATCTACTTTTGAAACCCACTAGTGAGGTTTTCATTTTAATTATTGTTCAGCTCCAAGATTTCTGTTGTTGTTTTTTTTTTTTAATATAAAGCTTTAATTCCTTTATTAATATTCCCTATATTGAGACATTCTTCAGCTTCCTTTAGGTTGTTCAGTATGGTGTCTTTTATCTCTTTTTCCCTGTGAATAAGGCATACCTTCTTGTTTCTTTGTATGCCTTGTAATTTTTTCTCAAAAACTGGACCTTTTGAATATTATAATGTGGTTAAGTCTAGATATCAGTTTTTTTCCCTCTCCTCGGGGTTTCTTGTTAAGTGCTTTGGTTTATAGTTGTGACTTTTCTAAATCTTTTAAAACTATTTTTGTCATTTGTCTTTGAAGTCTCTGTTCCTTTAGTTTGTGTCATCTAGTGGTTTGACAAAAATTTCCTTAAATGCCTGGGGGATGGGGGCAGAGGTTAGAAGGGAGAGAGAAGAAGGAAGGAAAGACAGAGGTTAAGGAAAAAAATACTTTTCTAATCACCATTGCAAATTAGCTTCTGTTTAGGCACTGCTTCAATTCTTAATTAGGTTATTTACAACTCTGCTTTCTCTTCCTGCTTGCACAGAATCTAAAGATTAGCGAGAGGTAGAAGTTTGGGACTTTTTCTTGTCTCTTCTGAGCAGGCTCTGGAGAATGGGGAGGGATTTCTAGATCTTCCATTCTATTCCCAAGCTTTTCAAAGCCCTCATTCACCAAGCTATCTCTCTTCCCAGCCTTTCCTCCCAATCTTTCTAACATCTCCTGCTTTGCTACTTTTCTGTCCTGAGACATTTCTGAGTTAGGTGAAACAAAGACATTTTGTTAGCCCTTCATTGAACCCCCAGACAGGTCAAAAAAACATATGTATTTCTTTTGGAACAAGGTCACTGTGCTCTCTCCAGAACCAGGTTCTCAGAACAGGAATGCTGGGTGATGTGTTTTTGACTTTTGCTGTACTGTGCAGGGGGTTAGAGCTCAGCTAACTTAAAAATGCCACAAGGCTTTTCTACCATTTTTAAGTTGCTTTTTTTCTTGAGTCAGCATTCACTTTGTTGCTTCAAACCTATTATTATTTTTTAGAGTTTGGGCAGAGTAGCTTCTGATAATTTTTTGCTCTTTTTCCAGTTTTCTTTGGAGGGACAAGTTCTTTAATTTCTCTACTGTATTTGTCAGAGTTCTCCAGAGAAACAAAACCAATAGACTGTGTGTGTTTGCGTGTGTGTGTGTGTGTGTGTGTAGAAAGAGATTTATTTTAAGGAATTGACTCATGCAGAGGTAGAGAATGACAGGTCCAAAGTCTGTAGTGTGAGCTGGCAGGCTGGAGACCCAAAGAGCTGAAGATGGAGTTCAAGTCCAAAGGTTGTCAGGCTGAAGACTCAGGAAAGATGTTGGGGTTCGTGTTCCATGGCCACATGCTGCAGAATTCCCTCTTGCTCAGGGGAAGTCAGTCTTTTGTTCTCTAGGTTTTCAACTGATTAGATGAGGCCCACCCACATTATGGAGGATAATCTATCAGTTAAAATGTTAATTTCATTGAAAAAACACCTTCACTGAAACTTCTAGAATAATCTTAGACCACATATCTGAGCACCATGGTCCAGCCAAGTTGGCATAAAATTAGCCATCACACCTACTCTGCCATTTTAACTGATATCCTGCAATTGATTTGTATGTTTATCTCATATCTCTGTCATTACTGTACTCACTTACTAGTTCTAGAAGGTTTTTTGTCAGTTTCTTGGAATTTTTAGGTAGGCAGTGATGTGCTCTGTACAGGGCAGTTTCATTTTTTTCCTTTCTAATGTGTATGCCTTTTTTTATTCTCGCCTTTTTGCAGTGATTAGAACTTATGGTAACATAATGAATTAGAGTGGTGAGGTTGGACATCTTTGCCTTGTTCTCAGTCTTAGAGGGAAAGCATTTAGTGTTTTACTATTAAGTATGACGTTAGCTATATGTATTTTGTAGATGCTTTTTATCAAGTTGAAATAGTTTCACTTTATTCCAAATGCTGAGAGGATTTTTTTTTTCTTACCCATGAATGGGTATCAGGTTTTCAATTGATATGGTCATATGACTTTTTTTGTTAGCCTATTGATATGGCAGATTACATTGTTTTTTTTTCAAACGTTGAGTCAACTTCACATACCTGGAATAAATTTCACCTGTTGTGTGTAATTCTTTTATATATTGTTTGATTCAATTTGCTAATATTTTACTGAGAATTTTTGCATCTAAGTTCATCAAAGATAATAGTCTGTGGTTTTTTTTCCTCCCTTTTATACTGTCTGTCTAGTTTTGGTAACAGCGTAATACTACCTTCATAAAATGAATTGGGACGTGTTCCATCTTCTGTTTTTTGGAAAAGATTAAATAGAATTGGTTTTAATTTTTTTAAATTATTTAAAATAATTCTCCAGTTTATTATTCTCCACGGAAACCATCTTGACCTAGTGATTTATTTTTATGGGGTGTTTTACAGTTCTAAAATTCAATGCTCTTAATAGTTACTGGGCTATAAAATATTAATATTGAGTGTGTTGTGGTTGGTTGTGTATTTCAGGCCATTGGGCCATTTAATTCACATTGTTAAGTTTATGTCTGTAAAGTTGTTCATAGTATGCCCTTATTATCTTTATGAATATATAGGGTCTGTAGTGATATTCCCTGTTTCATTATTAAATTGGTAATTTTTATCTTTTTTTGATATTGTCAGTATCACCAGAAGCTTATTAATTTTATTGATTTTTTCATATCACAAACTTTTTGTGATTTTTTGCTGTTTTCAGTTTTATTTATTTCTACTCTAAAATTTATTTTTTCTTTTCGGTTTATTTTGCTGTTCTTTATCTGTTGTTAGTATGAGCTTTTCTCTTCTCAGATGTAACATTTTAATGC
The DNA here is from genome assembly GCF_902729225.1 of Pteropus medius. Classification (NCBI taxonomy): domain Eukaryota; kingdom Metazoa; phylum Chordata; class Mammalia; order Chiroptera; family Pteropodidae; genus Pteropus; species Pteropus medius. Next base: position 20,765,314 of record NW_024350319.1, on the reverse strand, counting down.
TATCAATTTCCCTGTCTGCATTGCTTTGGCTACATCTTTCATATTTTGATAAGTTATAGTTTCATTTTTATTAAGTTCTCTTTTTTAAAAACTTTTTTTGAGATTTTGGAAGCATAGATTATTTAGAAGTGTGTTAATTTTCAATCTCAATCAGAAGTTTTTCTGTTAGCGATTTCTGGTTTTATTCCATTATGTTCAGAGAACACACTCTGTATGATTACTGTTCTTTTAAATTTGTTTAGGTTTGTTTTATTGCTATGGACATTGTCTGTATGAGTATTTCATGGGCACTTGAAAAGTGTGTTATACTCTTGCTAGGTGGAGTGTTCTGTATATGTTAATTAGATCTTGTTGGTAGATTGTATTCATATTTTTTTATATTCTTGCTTATTTTCTGTCTGGTAGTTGTATCAATTGCTGAGAGAAGAATGTTTAAGTTTCCAATTATAATTGTGGATTCATCTCTTTTTCAGCTTTGTTTGCATGGTGTGTGTAGTGTATCTTTTTCCATACTTTTATTTTCAGCCTATGTCATTGAATTTGAAGTTTCTTATAAGGTACATGTAGTACAGTTGTGACTTTTCCCCTTCTTCTGTCATTTTCTTTCTTTTGATTGATATATTTAGACCGTATACATTGCAGATAATTTTTGAGATGTTTCCTCTGGTTACCATTCCCCTGTTTTTTTCTTCCTTGCCTTCTTGTGGGTTACTTTAACATTTTTTAAGGATTGTATCATTATTGATATTTTTTTGAATGTATCTCTGTAATTTTCGTTGTAGTTTTTCCAACTATTAGAATATATATGTACAATTTACTAAGAGTCTACTGTTGTCAGTGCCCTTCTAACTTAAACAACGACTCATTTATTTGGCAAATGGTGGCTATCACTGGGGCTCTTGAGTCCTTTCACTGTCCAAGATTTCACTACTTTTTCTGTAGGAAAAAGGTTGAGTGCTGCTTATCTCTCTCTTGCAATTCCACACACAATATTTAAAAAAAAAAAAAAAAATGAGTCTACTGGTGTCAATATTTTACTGCTTAGAGTGAAGTCTAGAAACCTCACTTCCACTACCTTCCTCACTTTTAAATGTCATTATGTTTTAATTTACAGATGATATAATTTTGTTTCATCAAAGATAATTTTTATAAAATTTATAATAAAAAGCATAGTCTGTTCTTGTTATCCATAGTTCTCTTCTTTTCTTTTCTTCTTTCTGTGTGTTCCAGGATTTTTTCTGTTATCATTTCTTTTGTGGTTGAAGAGCTTCCTTTACCAATCTTTAAGGGTAGGTCTGCTAATGACAAATTTTTTAGTTTAGTTTGTTTGAGAATGTTTTTATTTCCTTTTCATTCCTGCAGGATTCTTTCAGTGGATATAGAATTGACAGTTGATAGTTCTTTTCTTTCAGCAATTGAAAAGTACTGTGTCACTTTTTTCCAATTTCAAATGAGAAATCTGCTCTTATTCACATTGATTTTCCCCTGTAGGTGATATGTCATTTCTCTCTGGCTTATTTTAAGATACTTTGGTTTTAGTTTTCAAATTTTTAATTATAATGTGTCTTGGTATGGAATTAAGTTTGTCCCGTATAGGATTCATTCAGCTTCTTAGATTTGGAAGTGTGTCTTTCATCAAATTTGGGGAGTTTTCAGCTATAATTTTTTCAAATATTATGTTAGCTTCACTTTTCTGTACTTTCCTTCTGAGACTCCAATGATATGAATGTTAGATCTTTTATTATTTTCTCACAGCTTCCTAAGACTTTGGTTTCTCTTTGTTGTTTAGATAGAATGAATTCTATTGTTCTGTCTTCAAGTGCACTAATTCTAACCTCTCATCTTTTTTCTACTATTGAGCTCATCCAACGAGTTTTGAAAATTCGTTGTTTTTGAAATTTTGTTGTTTTTGAAAATTCGTTGCTGAATATTTCATTTACAGTTTCCATTTGCTTTTTTATAGCTTCTTTGTATTTGCTTAGAATACATATTTTTAATTTGTTTCAAGAGAAGTTGTAATAGCTTATTGAATCATTTTTTGTAATGACTGCATAAAACATTTGTCAGATTACATTCTAACATTGGATTTTTCTCGTTGGTATCAGTTGATTGTCTTTTTAAAGTTGTGATTTTCCTGATTCTTGGTATGACGGGATTTTTCTATTTTATTATGTACATTTTGGCTATTTTCAGAGATTCTGGACTCTTTAAAATTTTTTTAACAGGTACATACCTATTCAGATATAGCATGCATGGTTAGCCTACTTTCGTAGGCTATGGTTTCAGTGACAGTTTAATTATCTGAATATCGTTTTTATTTACTTGGTTTATTTCATGCCTCTGGGGATCCCATTTGTCCCTGCTGGTGGTGCTCCTGTTGGGAGTGGAAGATGCTTCCCTCTACCAGATCACCTATTGCCTTTAGGTGAGGGAAGGTAGTCTGTGGTAGTACAAAGAATGTTTTCTGGATTTGGTGTTGTCATGAGATCTCCTTGCCTATGCACACTACTGTGTGGGGGAAGGCAATTTCTCACCTAGCAACGAAGGATACTGCTTTTATTGTTAGCAGAGCTTCCAGTTGATACCCCTTGCTGCTTTTGCTAAGGTTATCTGGTTGGGACTACTTGTTGGTCCAGGGACGGAATGAAACTATCTGGCTGCCTTCTGGTGTACTTTATTGGGAAAGTGGGTCTGAGTAACCTTCTATTGTGTGCAGGGTCATAAGGTATCCTTCCACTATCTTCCAGTCCCAAGTTCCCTAACAAGTTTATCTTCCTCTTGCCACCTTTCAGATTTTTCCTTTGGTTATCTCTTCTGTTATTCCTGGTTTTATAATTGTACTACTGAGTAGAGGGGAGCAGGGAGGGATGTGTCTAGACCAAAAGTGACATAATTCCAATCTATGTTAATTACTATATCTTATTTATCTTGAATAAAATTATTTTCATGAAAACCATTAGATTTAAAATCTTTAAATAATGTGCCTTTTTTAAAAATAGTAGAATATATAATTAGTTGCTATACCATAAGTATAGCAACTGTTATAAAGCAATAATTTTCAAATGTTCTAAATGACAAAGGTGAATTAGATGAGAATAATCTGCCTGTCATTTTATGAAGTGCTTTGAAAAGATCTAAGAAATTTTATAATTATTTAAATTTTAGTTTAATCTAATTTAATTTAATTTTATATATAACAGTTACAAAGAGGTTAAATCTTAGCTGTTATATTTACCTGTCTTGTCCACTTCTTCCAGTTTCTTAATATGCCTAACTAGTTTTAAATGAATTATTAGGAAATGGAAGAAAGAACATAATGCCTGGAAGAGAATTCTGCTGTATTGAGTTCTTATGCCAAAATGTCTGTAAAACAATTGTTTTTCTAGTGGCTCTTCTTACACAGTCAAACCTGCCACAGGTAAACAGGTACATTTAATCTATAGGTTAGAGAAATATTTCTAATTTTTCCTGTCGGCTCTCTTTGAAGATATATACCTTGATAATCTCTCTGCAGTATCCTACCTATTATTTATACAGTGATGATGTTGACAAGGATTTTAAAAAATTTGTTTATAAGTACATAGATAGTCTGGAGGGATGTTTGGCCACTGAAATATTGGAATTTCTGGAAATTACCACTTACTTAAAGGATGTGAAACAAAACATTTGAAGTTATGGAAAGTTTTATGGAGTCTTCATCACATAGGCATGATCTATTATTAACTCAGTGTTTAATCCCTCTCCCCTCCCCCAGAGGACGGGGAGGGTAGAGCTGGAAAATTCCAAGCTTCTAATCATGGCTTGGTCTTTCTGATGACCAGCCCCACCCAGGAGCCCACCAAGAGTCTCTTGATTAGAACAAAAGATACTTCTATCACTAAAGAAATTCCAAGGGATTTAGGAGCTCTGTGTAAGATTTTCCTATCACTCAGGAAATTATAAGTATTTTAGGAGCTCTTTATTAGGAACCAGAGGCAGAGACAAAATATTATGTGTCACAGAGTTCTTTATACATTCAGGATATTTACATCTTATCAGATATATGATTTACTAATATATTCTCCTATTACATAGGTTGCCTTTTCATTCTTACTATATCCTTTGGTTCACAGAAGTTTATAAGTGTGATGTAGTCCCATTAATTTATTTTTACTTTTGTTGCCTGTGCTTTTGGTGTCACATCCAAGAAATAATGGCACATCCAGTGTCATTAAGTTTTTTCCCTATGTTTTATTCTAAGAGTTTTACCTCTCATACGTAGATCTTTGATACACTTTGAGTTAATTTTTGTATATGGTATATCTCAGTCCCTTCTGGCTGATAACAAAATACCACAGACTGGATAGTTTATAAACAAAAATTTATTTCTCACATTGCTGCAGGCTGAAAGTCTGAGATCAGGGTGCCAACATGGTCAAGTATTAGGGTTCTTTTCCGGGTTGTAAACTTCTTATTGTGTTCTTATATGGCAGACTGGAAAGAGACCTTTCTAGAACTTCTTTTATAAAGGCATTATTCTCTTTCCTCATGACCTAATCACCTCTCAAAGACTCCACCTCCTAATAACATCACATTGAGCATTGGGATTTCCACATAGGACTTTTGGGGGAAACACAAACATCTAGATCATAGCATGATATAATGTAAGGTAAGAATCCAACTTCATTGTTTAGCACGCGTTTATCCAGTTTTCCCAGCACTATTTGTTGGAAAGACTATCCATTCCCTATCAAACGGTCTTAGCATTCTTGTCAAAAATTTTTTGATATTTGAAGGGTTATATTTCTGGGTTTTCTATTGTATTCCATAAGTCTGTATGCCTGTCTTTATGCCAGTGCCACACTGTTTTTTTTGAAATTAGGAATTGTGAGACCTACAATTTTGTTTTTGTTTTTTTCCAAGATTGTTTTAGCTATTTGGAGTCTCCTGAGATTCCATATGAAAATTAGAATTAGTTTTTATATGTCTGTGAAAACTGCCATTGGGATTTTGATAAGGATTTCATTAAATCTTCTTTAGGTAGTATTGACATTTTAATGTTATTACATCTGCCAGTTCATAAACACTGAATATCTCTTCATTTATTTTGTCATTTTTAATTTCTTTTGGCAGTTTTTGAAATTTTCACCATACAAGTCTTTAGCCTCCTTGGTTAAGTTTATTTCTAAATATTGTATTCTTTTTGAAGCTGTCGTAAATGGAATTTTATTAAATTTTTTTCTTGTATCGGTCATTGTTAGGATATGGAAATGCAACTGACTTTTATATGTTAATTTTTTCCTATCATTTTAAAATTTAATTTTTTTCAGTTTTATCAAGATGTAATTTATATACATTACTGTATAAATTTAAAGTGTATATCATAATGGTTTGGCTTATATATATTCTGAAATGATTATTGCAGTAAGTTTGGTTAACATCCATCATCTCGTAGATAAAATAAGAGAAAGCAAAAAGAAGAGAAAAAAAATTTTACCTTATGATAACTCTGAGGCTCTCCTCTCTTAACAACTTTCCTATGTACCATACAGCAGTGTTAGCTCTGTCATCATGCTGTACGTTACATCCCCAGCGCTGCTTTATCTTATAACTGGAAGTTTGTGCTTCTTGACCAGTTTCCCCCTTCCTCTACCCACTGCCTTTGGTAACCATAAATCTACTCTGGTTGTCTATGAGTATGTGTGTGTGTGTGAGAGAGAGATAGTGGAATAGTATTCAGCCATAAAAAAGGGAATCTTGCCATTTGCAACAACATGGATGGGCCCTGAAAGAATTATGTATATACAAAATGAAATGTTAGGGAAAGGAAAATACTATTTAATCTCAGTTATATGTGTAATCTAAACACAAACACACACACCACAATTTCTTTATCTACTCATCTATCAGTGAACACTTAGGTTGTTCTTCTCTTGACTGTTGTAAATAATGCTATGAACATAGAGGCGCAGATATCTTTTCGAGTTAATGTTTTTATTTTCTTTTTTTAATTATATATAACCTTTATTAACTTCTAATTGAAATGTAGCATTTCCATGGTAACAAACCACATTACTTGTGACATTGTTATTAATAAGAATTACATTTTATTATATGATATTTATTGTAGAGATCTTAAATTGTTTATGCTCATCTCTCCTTCAAACTCGTGGTAGTTATTAGACACATCATTAGATTTTATTATTTAATGTGTTAAAATATACATGTATTAGTGAGTTATAAATTTGAAAAAATTTAGTTATTGATTTTGAATTTTTCTTTTCAAATACACTTGACATTCAATGTTATATTAGTTTCAGATGCACAGTATAGTGGTTAGAAATTTATATAACTTACAAAATGATCCCCTCAATAAGACTCGTACCCGCTTGGCAGTATACATAGTTATTATAGTATTATTGACTGTGTTCCCTGTGTTGTACTTTACACCCCTATGACTATATTGTAACTGCCATTTATACTTCTTAATCCCTTCTCTTTTGTCACTATCCCTCTCTAACTCCCTCCCATCTCCCAACTATCAGTTTGTTCTCTATGAATCTGTTTGTTTTGTTTGTTCATTTACTTTGTTCTTTAGATTCTACATATAAATGAAATCATATGGTATTTGTCTTTCTCTGTCTGACTTATTTCCCTTAGCACAATACCCTCTAGGTCTGTCCATGTTTTTGCAAATGGTAAAAGTTCATTCTTTTCGATGGCTGAGTGATATTCCAATATATATATGTACCTGATCTTTATCCAGTCATCTATTGATGGGCACTTAGGTTGCATCTTGGCTATTGCAAACACTGCTGCAGTGAACATAGGATTGTATATATCTTTTCAAATGAGTATTTTGGATTTCTTCGGATAAATACCCAGGAATGGAATTGCTGGGTCATAAGATAGTTCTGTTTTTAATTTTTGAGGAACCTCCGTACTGTTTTTCATAATAGCTGCACCAATTTGCAATCCCACCAGCAGTGCACGATTCCCTTTTCTCCACATTCTCACCAACACTTGTTTGTTGATTTATTGATGATAGCCATTCTGACAGGTGTGAGGTGATTATTCAGTTGTTTTCTTTGGTAATCTGAAGTAGCCAATTTTATGCACTTAATAATATTCTGAAACGAGTTTTCTAGATATCAGATTTCCACAGGAATTCTTTCTGTGAGCGTCAGCGGTGGGATGGCAGCTGAGCGTCAGCGATGGGATGGCAGCTTGAGGTGGGGGTCACCAGGTATATTGAAGGAGGAACTCAGTTGTCTGCATTCAGGGTGAGGGCTGAAGGAGCAGCTCTTTCTCAGACAGAAATGCTGGCAGAAGCCATTGTTTCTTTGTTGAGCCCTCCCCCTTACTGGCATGCCCTCACAGGGGTCTCTATCATCCTGGCTCCGTGTTTTCATTTTGTTCATATAAATACCCAGCAGTAGAATTGATGGATCGTACAGTAGTTCTATTTTTAATATTTTGAGGACCCTCCATACTGATTTTCCATAGCGGCATCACCAACTTATATTTTTACCAACAGTTTCCCTTTTTCCATATCCTTGCCAGTATTTGATGATAGCTATTCTAACAGGTGATTTTTCATTGTGATTTTTGATTTGCATTTTTTTCTTTTTTTAATAATTTTAAATTACAGTTGGCATATATTAGTTTTAGGTGTGCGACATAGTAATTAGACATTTATATAACTTAGGATCACCCCGATAAATCTAGTACCCATCTGACGCCATATATAGTTACTACAGTACTATTGGCTATATTCCTTAAGCTATACTTTACATCCCCATGACTGTTTTTTAACTACCAATTTATACTTCTTAATTTCCTCCCCCTTTTTACCCACCGCCCAATCCCTTCCCATCTGGCAACCACCAAAATGTTCTCTGTATCTGATTTGCATTTTTCTAATGATGAGTGATATTGAGCATCTTTTCATGTACTTGTCGGCTATTTGTATTTCTTTTTTGGAAAAAATATCTATTCAGGTTGTGTAGACATGGAGAGCCACGTGCACACACACTCAGAGGTACATTGCCCCTGGGTGAGACTCTAACTCTCATCGTCAGCATTACTCACACATACACTGTTAATATCTTTTGCCCATTTTTAAATTGGATTATTAAAAAAAGAAAAAAATGCAAATGTATTGCATTGCATGAGTTTTTCATGTATTTTGCATATTAACCCCTTATCAAATACATTTTTCTCCATTCTGTAAGGTTGTCTTTTCACTTTGTTGATTGTTTCTTTTGCTGTGCAGAAGCTTTTTAGTTTGATATAGTCCCACTTGTTTATTTTTTGTTTTGTTGCTTGTTCTTTAGGTTTCATGTCCCAGAAATTATTGCCAATACTATGTCAAGAAGTTTTTTTTCCCTGTGTTCTCTTATGGGAGTTTAATGTCTTCAGGTCTTACATTTAAGTCCTTAATCTATTTTGAGTTAATTTTTGTGATATATAAGATAGGGGATGTGTTGACTTTTGTATGCTGCCACTTTACTGAATTCATTTATTATTTTTGATAGCTTTTTTTGTGAAATCTTTAGGAGTTTCTACCTATAAGGTCATGTTGTCTGTAAACAGAGATAACTTTTATTCTTTCCTTTCCAAATTGAATGTCTTTCATTTCTATGTCTTGCCGGGATGCTCTGGGTAGGACTTCAGTACTGTTAAGTAAAAGCAGTGGAAGTGGTCACCCTTGTCTTGTTCCTGATCTTAGAGGAAAGCTTTCTGTCTTTTACCCTTTAGTATGATGTTAATTGCGGGCATTTCGTATCTAGACTTTATTACGTTGAGGTAGTTTCCTTGTATTCCTATTTGTTGAATTTTTTTAAATTATGAAATGATGTTGAATTTTGTCAAATGTTTTTTTCTGGATCAGTTGAAATGGTTATGTTTTTGTCCTTTATTCTATTAATGTGATCGATTATTGTATGTAGAACTATCTGTGCATTCCAGGAATAAATCCCACTTGGTATTGTTTAATCTTTTGAAGGTACTGTTGAATTCTTTTTGCTAGTATTTTGTTGAGGATCTCATTCCCTTTGTGTTTGGATAATTGAAGGTTCACAGGTGCTTTTTATAATGAAGCCATTTTTCAGTGTATACTGTCCTTTATTCTGTCTTTACTACTAAGGAAAATATGTTGAATGAAATATGATAATATATTTTACAATAGGGACAGTATATGGTTGTACATACTTCGTATTAATCCTAACACATAATAATCTTGATACCTGGATTCTAGACCATGGTTTTCAATCATGGCTACATCTTCAGCTCTCTAGCAGATTCTTTTAATATATATATTTTGTTATATATTATGAAATACATAATATTTTAATATATATTTAAGGTTAATAGTGCCAGACCTACATTCTCAAATTCTTCAAAGGGAGACTGAACATCGGTAGTTTTTAAAAGGTCTCCAAGTGCAGACATGTTTGAGAAACCTGTTCTAGATGATCTTGACTACATATTAGAGTTGTCTGGGGTTACTTAAAACAAAACAAAACTGTGAACCTTAGCAAAATTGAACCATAAATGCTAAGGAATAAGTTCTGCAATCTGTGTTTTTGAAAAGACTTAAGTTTTTTGAAACACAGCTAGGTTTCTGACCACTAGTCCACAATTCTCTCAACTATAGAAGAAGAGAGTTAGCAAACTATTTTAATTAATGTCATTTGCAGAGGCCCCAAATATAAGTTTTTTATATGATGGGCTGAAAGGAGATCCATGTTTTATATATCAGGTACATCGTAGCTAAGTTGTTCTCTTCTGACCATTCAGGAAATTGACCTGGGTACCAATTGAGGTAGAGATCCATCTCATTGCAGCATAGGATTGCAGTAATATGGGTAGATAGGACCAAATTTTTTCTCAGGCAAACCTGCTCATATGTCCAAACAGATATTCTTTGTAAGTTCCAGCATTTAGCATAAACAATAGTGGAGGCGTCCTTACTTTGGTATATTCAGTATACCAAAAATTACTGGTTCTTCACATATATCAGAACAGAACCTTCAGATGCAGTATAATAATAAACATCTTATTGATTCTATCAAGATGAGTATATTAGTCTTCTAGGGCTGCCATAAGAAAATACCATGGACTGGATGGCTTAAACAACAGAAATTAATTTTCTTACAGTTCTGAAGGCTAGAAGTCCAAGGTAGTTTTGGTTTCTCCTGAAGCCTTTTTGGCCTCCATATTTCTGCTTTCACGCTGTGTCCTTGCCTGGCCTTATTTTCTGTGAGTGTGCATTCTTGTTGTCTCTCTGTATGTCCTAATCTCATAAGGACACTAGTCAGATTGGATTAGGGACCACCCTAATGGCCTCATTTTAATTTAGTTACCTCTGTAAAGACCTCGTCTTTAAATATAACCACCTTCCGAGGTACCTGGGGTTAGGGTTTCAACATATGATATTTGTTGGAGGACAGAGACACAATTCAGTCTATAAACAGTGAGTTCAATATGTTCTCATATAACCAAATGAATTAATGAATTGAATGACATTACTGGAATTGTTTTCTGTAATGAATATTTACATACTCTTAAAATGTAATAAAATGTAATGCATTTCACAAAAGATATATAACTTTTGATTTGCTATGGTAAGTAGGTATGCATCTGTGTCATCTGAAAAATAAAGTATTTGGAAAAAAGTCATAAATCTGGGAGGGAGTTACAGCCTTATTTTTTTATATCATTAATGATAGAAATTTGTTTTAAAAATTTATTTTGACCCATTTTAATTATCATTATGATATCAGAGAAACAGTCAAAGTTTGTACTGTATGTCAAAATTATACAATTCAGTCTGGAGAAAAGTAGTCTAAGAACTGAGAACGATATCATTGAAACTAAAGTACCAGATCTATACATATATTTGGAGGAAGAACTCCAGGCAGAAAACATTAAGTACAAAGTACATGGGGCCTAGTCACGGAATAACAAAGAGGCTGCTGTAGCTGGGGTACAGTGAGAATAGGGAGACTGTTTAGGAGATGAGGTCTAGGACTACTAATGCATTGGGTCAGGCATGAACTATATGACACATTACTTTGGTATTTTATATATCTAGCTTTATACTAAAATTTAGTCATTTCTTTTGCTGGTCATGAAATTAAAATATTATTATTTGGGTTCTAGACCCAGTTTCACTGTGTGGAGTGAAAGTTTCCTCCACACCACGAAGCAGTTCTCCAGACACCAGCTGAATGTCCTACAACTCAATTCAATTCTGATTCTATCCACTGAAAGACAGCATCAGATTCCACAGGTTAAAGATTCAGTCCTACAAGACTCTACCCCCTCCCCCAATATACATATACACATTTGCATGCACATATATACCTTTAGAAGCCAATCACAAACCCAAGTTGTTTCTAGTACTGTTTCTGACCCACTGATTCTAAGTTAGAGATACCCATAACCTCTTCCTTGAGCTCAGTTAATTTGTTAGAACAGTTCACAGAACTCAGCAATCATATTTACTTACTAGATTACCAGTTTATTATAAAGTATAACTCAGGAACAGCCAGGTGGAAGAGATGCATAAGGTAGAGTATGGGAAAAGGAGGGTGCAGAGCTTCCATGCCCTCTCCAAGCATGCCGCTCTCTGCACTTCCAGCTCTCTGAACCCTGTCCTTTTGGAGTTTTCTGGGGGCTTTGTTATGTAGGCATGGTTGATTAAATCACTAGCTATTGGTGATTGATCAAACCTCCAGTTCCTTTCCCACTCAGAAGGTCAGGTGACTGGGAGTGAAAATTCCCGCCATCTCATTACATGGTTGGCTCCTTTGGAAACAAGTCCCCAGTTTAGGTACTTTCCAAAAGCCACTTCATTAAAATTAAGACACCTTTATAGTTCTCCTTACTTTGAAAATTCCAAGGGTTTTGGAGCTCTACACCAGAAACTGGGAGGAAGACCAAATTCATGTTTCTTATTATATATCGCAATATCAAAAATAGTCTATCACTTAACAACCTTCAAGAGCTATTTTTGTCATTTTTTTAAATAAGAAAAATAGTCTTATCAAAAATGTTCAAATACAGAAGCATCACGTTACTGCTTGAACTGTCATACTCCTCTCCCTCAATTCCAGATTCACTTGGAGTCCTTCCTAATCCCCAGTAGCTCAGAGTGGGACCTCATTTGGAAATTAAGTCTTTACAGAGATAATCTACTTAAAGAGGGGTCATCAAGGTGGGTCCTAATCTAGTTACTACTAGTGTTCCTATAAAAAGGGAAAATTTTGACACAGAGACATACATAGAGGGAAGACAATTTGAAGAGACATAAGAAGATCTGTAAACCAAGGAAAGGCCTGGAACAGATAGTTTCCTACTCTCCTCAAAAGACGGTAACATTGTTCTAAAACCTTCAGGTCTTTTACTGTGTGTGTTTCATTAATTTCTAAAGTAACTTAAGACTTTTAAGAAAATAAAGAATTAAAAAACAATAAGCAACAAAAAGTAAGCACTGTAGCATTATATTTATTGTTACTTGTTTTCTAAGAAAAATTTAACATTGAAACTCTTAAGTCTATCATAGTGATACATACTTTCCCCAAAAAAGATTGACCTCTTTTGTTTTGTTAAAAACTTTTGTGCCAAGATATTTTACAATCCTGTTTACTTAAAGTATATTGAAAGATTGGTTTCTTTCCATTCCAATGTTATATTTCAGTAGAACTTTTTCTGTCGCTTGACCGGTATTTTGGGAAAAGAATTTGCTGCCACTTGGTGGCACTACTTGGCTTAAAAATGAATCAGAACGTTTGCTGTTAACTATGCTATTCTACATAAATGATTAGATTCAGAGGGGAGCTGTTCGTTATTAAGCAACTTAATATTATAAATGTTTGATTTTTATTTTGTATGTAAAATAACAATTGGCATTGTAAAATTGAGTTTTATAAAAATTTGACATGGAATATAAAAATATAAATTCAAGCTTAGTTTGGTGGGGATGGAAGTATACAGATTTTTGATAGAAATCTCTTTTAGTTCAGGCATCATTTATATTTTTCCTTAATCCTCTTCATCTAAATGTCAGAAAAATAGATTTTTAATATTAGAAACAAACATCTTCAACTCTCTTTTAATATTAACACTTTCCAAGATATGTATTTTATTTTGCCTTATATAAAACTAAGTGATTGGATTTTTTCAGGTGATCAAGGTAAGTGAAACATAGGAAAACAGAAAATTTAAATATATTTCATTGTCTTCCTGCAGCATACTGAAAACTCAGACAGTCCTTTTTAAGGTATTTTTATTTTATTTAATTAGAAAAAGGACCCCGAACTGTAAGATGTGGAAAGTTATTATGTTCTCAGATATGATTTTAATAGCTAAAGTATTTATGTAATTATTGACTTCTAGGTTGTATACACAGCATATAAGAGATATCTTTTTTTAGAAATTGGAATATAATACATACAGGTAAGAGCACAGAGTATAAGTATACAGTTTAGTGAATCACCACGATGTAAATACCCCATGACCACCACAGACCAAGAAATAGAATACTGCCTACAACCCAGAAACTCCCTATAATTCCTTTTCAATCACTCTTTTTCCTGTGTTCTGGAGTAACCACTGTCTAGGCTTCAAAGAATATGGCTTTGTTTTAACCTGCTTTTGAACTTTTATGTAAATAGAATTACATAGCAGTATTATTTGTCTCTGCTTATTTTGTTGGGGAAATTCACGGATGTTTTCACATGTAGCTGTAGCTAACTTGTACATTTTATCACTGTCTTTTTACTTTTAGCATTTGAATTGAATAATGCTGTCATGAAGATTCTTGTACATGTTTCTTGGGGCACTTGTACAATATTTATGCTGAGTGTATACCGGGAGGAGAATAGCTGGGTCATTCATGTATATATGTTCAAATTTAGAAGATAACAAAAAATTGTTTTCAAAGTGGTTGAACCTATCCCATCAACAGGTTATGAGGGTTCCTATTGCTCTTTATTGTCACTACCATGTGGTATTAATAGCCTTTTTAATTATAGCCCTTTGGGAGGATGCCTTTTCCTGATTCCAAATGAGATTTAGTACTTTTTTATAAATTTATTGGCTGTTTGATATCCTCTTTTGTGAAGTCTCTTCTGTCCTCTCCTTACCTTTTTAAAATTTTTTACTATTGAGCGTTCAGTATTACTGATTTATAGAAGTTACATATTTAATGAATATGAGCCCTGTTTTTTTTTATTAGAATTTTTGTGGGTTTTTTTTTTTTTTTTTTCTTTAGGAGTTTTTCTATGTGCTAGACACAAGTCCTTTGCTTGATTACATTTGCTGGAAAAATATATCACACTTCGACTTCATTTCCACCCTGTTAATATTCTCTTGATGAAAGGAAGATCTTAATTTTAATGTAGTCCAATTTATCAGTTTTCCTTTATAGTCAGTGTTTCTTGTGTCCTGTTTAAGAAATCTTTTTCTGCTTCAAAGATAGGAAGATATTCTCTTATGTTATCTTTTAGAATAGTGGTTCCCAAGTAGAGGCAATTTTCTCTTCTCTTACCCCACACCTTTGACTCCCCGGGCAGCTTGTGAAACATTTGGCAATATTTCAAGATATTTTTTGCTTTTACAGCTGGGCGGGTGGAATACTCCTGGCATCTAGTGAATTGGCTAGGGATGTTGTTGAACATCCTACAGTGCACAAACAGCTACCTCTAGCCCAAAGTATCACAAGTGCTGAAGTTGAGGGACACTGTCTTAGATGCTTATTCTTTTGCTTTCTACTTTCTTCCTAGAACTGATTCTATATATTATTTTGCATATTGTTTGTTATGTGTTTAGATTTGGCTTCTACTTAGAACTGATTCTGAACATTGTGTGAAGTATAGAGGTCACTTCTTTTACCTTATGGATATACATTTTATGCAGCACCATTAATTGAAAAGGTTGTCTCTGCACTGCTCTACAGTATCACCTTTGTCATAAATCAAAGACCCACTCGTGGGTCTGTTTCTGGCTGTATTTTTTTTTCCATTTGTCTACTTTACCCTTGCACCAGAACTACATTGTTTTAACTTATATTACATTATATCATCTTTACATTCAAAAAAGCAAGTCTTTCCACCTTGTTCTTGACTCTTTGCATTTCCATATAATTTTTTGTTTAATGCCTACAGCAACTGGTATTCCTAGGTAGTCTCCCATCCAAGTACTAACCAGGCCCGACCCTGCTTAGCTTCTGAGATCAGACGAGATCGGGCATGTTCAGGGTGGCATGACCATAGACTCCATATAATTTTTTATAGTCACATTGTCAGTTTTATAAAAATTGAATCTAGTTTTTAATTTGAGATAGTGTTCACATCTTTATGATATTAAGTCTTCCAATTCATGAAGCCATATTATCTTTTCATGTACTTAAATAATTGAATCTCTGTGTTCTCAAGACCCATTTAAATTCTTAAAAAGAACTTTTGTTTATTTGGTTATGTCAGTGTTTCTCCAACCTTGACACAAGTGACATTTTGGGTCAGATAATTTTTTTGTTTGGGGAAACAAGAATATCCCATTGAATGATAACAATAAGTAACATATTTTTGTGAAAAATATACTTTCCAAAACAAAATTTAGAAGAGTAGCATTGTTTTACATTCTTTGCAAATGTCTTTAATGTCTAGCCTAAAGGAAGATAGCTGGATTCTCATACCTGCTTCTGCTTTAATTTTTTGGAATTTCACAAGTCATATTCTGGACAACTCCATTGTGCACTTGTAAGAGAATGAGAATAAAAAAGGCAAATAAGGTCTTAGTATTATTAAGAAAATAGTTGTGAATTTGATGATTCTCTAGTAAAGTTTCAGGGACCCCCAGGAGATCCGCAGACTTCACTTTTGGGACCTGTTGCCCTAGAGATTGCAACATGCATCCTTGACTTATAAGAGTCTGATTCAAAATTATTTTGTATCAGATGATGCAAGGAACCTAAAACATTTTAATTCCATTAATTCCCTGCTTACCCCTTGCTCAGTTTATTTGCTATAATATTTACGTATTTTTTAACTCCACATGTACTTTAATCTCCATAAGACAGCATCACTATTTTGTCAGATTTAAAATTTACCCACATAGTTATTTTTATCACTTTTTCTTCCTGCATCTTCAGTTCTCCATCTGTGATTTTTTTTTTTTTTCCCCCTAAAGCACATCCTTTAGTATATAACCTTTGGTGTAGATTTGTGCTGAGAAATCCTCTCAGATTTTGTTGTCTGGTCATGTTCTGTATTTCACCACTTTTGAATTATAGTTTTGTAATGGTTAGAATTCTGGATTGGCAGCTGTTTTTTGTTTTGTTTTTTAATGAAGATATTATTCTTTTGTGTTCTGTTTTCTGTTGTTTCTGTTGAGAAATTAGCTTGGTTTTATCAATGCCTTTGAGCCAAAATGAGCAACAAGATGACCTATAGTTGAATAAGTTTTTTACAGTGAAGGATATGCACACTACAGGGAACCTGTTTGTCTTTTTAAGAGGGTATTTGGTAAGAACCTATGATAGGATTTGGACTTTGCTTGGGTAATTTTAGAGAGGTTCTAAGGAAGTGGAAGTTTGCTCTAAATTCGATGTTGTCAGAACATAGGGGCATTTTATGATTGCCATCTTTCCTTTTTAATTGAGGTGAAATTCACATAACATACATTAATCATTTTAAGTGTACAATTTAGTGATACTTAGTATATTAGAATATTATGCAACCATCAGCTCTTTATTTCAAAACTGTTTCAACGCCCTTGTATCCATTAAGTAATCATTTTTTATTCACCCCTTCCACTATCACCTGGTACCCTTTACTTTCTGCCTCTGGATTTGCCTATTCTCAATATTTCATATTAAAGGAATCATACAATATGTGACCTTTGTATATGGCTTCTTAGTATAATGTTTTCAAGTTTCATGCAAGTTGTAATATGTACTTCTTTTTTGGCTATTATGAATAATGATGCTATAAACATTCACATACAAGTTTCTTTGTGTACATGTATTCTCATTTCTCCTGGGTGTGTATATGTAGGAGTTGAACAGCTGGGTCAAATGTAATTCTATGTCACCTCTTTTAGGAAACAGCAAATTTTTCCACAGCAGATGTACCCTTTTACATTCTCACCAGCAATGTTTGAGGGTCTGTATTTCTCCACATTCTCATCAACTCTTGCTATTTTCCAGTTGTTGTAGTTTGTTTATTTGTTTGTTTGTTTGTTTTTAATTAAAGCTATTTGAATAGGTGTGAAGTGGTATCTCATTATAGTTTTCATTTGAGTTTTCTTCATGACCAAGATGTTGATTGAACATGTTTTCCTGGGCTTCTTGGCCGTTTGTATATCTTCTTTTAAGAAATGTCTATTCAGGTCCTTGGCCCATTTTTTTTAAAATTCGGTGGTTTGTCTTTTTGTTGAATTGTTTATATATTCTGGATAGTAAACTCTTAACAAATATATCTTCATACTGTCCTTTGATGCACAAGTTTTTTATTTTGATGAAGTCCAAATTATATATTTTTTCTTTTGTTCATCGCGCTTTTGGTGTCAAATCTAAGAAACCAGTGCCAAATCTAAAGTCATCCAGATCCATCCTTAGGCCTTCTTCTAAAAGCTTTACAGATTTAGCTCTTATATTTACATGTCGATCCATTTGATTTAATTTCTGTACATGATATGAGATAGGGGTCCAGCTTCATTTACATGTGACTGTTTAGTTTTCTCAGCACCATTTGTTGAAAAGACTTATTTTTCCCCATTGAATGATCTTGGCAGCTTTGTTAAAAATTAGTTGGTGACAGATGTTTGGGTTTATTTCTGGATTTTCAGATCTATTCCGTTGTTCTATATGTCTGCCCTTATGCTAGTACCACACTGATTATAGTAGCATTGTAGTAAATTATTAAATCAGTGAGCCTTTCTATTTCATTTCTTTTTCAACATTGTTTTAGCCCTTTAGGACCCCTTTCAGTTCCATATGAATTTGAGGATAAGCTTATCTATTTCTGGGGGGTGGGTGGGAAGACCATTAGAATTTTGATGAGGATTGTATTGAATCTGTAGATCACTTTGGAAAGTTTTGCCATTTTAACAATATTTCATCTTCAAATCCATGAACATGAATAGCTTTCCATTTATTTAAACCTCCTTTAATTTCTTTCAGCATGTTTTGTTGTTTTCAGTTTTTAAGTCTTTTGCCTCCTTGATTGTGTTTATCCCTAGGTATTTTATTTTGGAAGCTTTTGTAAATGGAATTATTTTCTTAATTTCCTTTTTAGAGCATTCATTGCTGGCATAGAGAAACATGACTGATTTTTGTATGTTGGTCTTATACCTGCAAATTTTCTGTTGGAAATTTTCTGTGATCTTTATAATATATAGTCAGATTTCATAAATGTTCACTTTTATTTTGAAATAAGAACATCCGTTTCTGTGTAGGAAGTGGGTTGGGGGGCTAGGTGAAAAAGGCGACGGGATTAAGTAGTACAAATTGGTAGTTACAAAATAGTCATGGGGATGTAAAGTACAGCATAAGGAATATAGTCAGTAATATTGTGGTAACTATGTGTGGTGCCAGGTGGATACTAGACTCATCAAGTGATCACTTTGTAAATTATATAAATTTATAACCACTATACTATACACCTGAAACTAACATAAAATAATACTAAATGTCAGCTGCAATTGAAAAATTAAAAATATAGAATGTTTGTTTCTTGTATAGAGTTCTCTATGTATTTGATCAGTGGTCTTTAAAAATTTTTTTTATATCCTCTAAAAGAATTAAGAAATACTGCCATTTTTAAGTTTTTTTTTTTTTCTGAGAGGTAAAAAACAGAGCCATTTAAGGGTTTTGAGGAACATTATCTGTCTTAGATTTTAAAACAATCTGATTATGGTGTTGAGATAGACAGTAGGTGGGCAAGGGTAGATGCACTAAAATCAGGTTAAGAAAATGTTGAAATAATATAGGAGTGAGATATTAGTAGACTTGGGCGTAGCAATAGGGGGAAGTGATTGGATTCTGGATGTAATTTGAAGGCAGCGATAGGATTTCCTGATAGTTTGGATATGAAGTGTGAATAAAAGAATAAAGAAAATTGCTCCAAGGTTATTGACCTGAGCGACTGATGGAGATGGGGAAGGATGCAGATTTGTGTTTGGGAACCTTTCTTTTGTAAAGGGAGAGAAGGGTGATCTTGAAAGAGGAGCTTGGGTTAAGAAAACTAGAATATTCTCCTTGATCTGTTGACTATAGGGGAGAAGTGTTTAAAGTCTCTCTTTGTGACTGTCAGTTTCTCCTAATACTTATAAAAGTTTATGGTTTACGTACTTTGTGGCCGTTTTGTTTTATGCAAAGGAATTCATCCATGTTATATTCTTGGTAGATCTTATAAATGTATAATATTAATTGGTATACTTTGTTTAATATATAATATTCATCTTTAGCAGATTTGGTGCTTTTTGTCTTAAATTTCATTTGATTTTTCTGATAGTAGAGACATCTTTTCATCAACATTTGTCTAGTTTATTTTTTGTCATCTTATTTTTAATCTTGGTGTTTCTTTTATAAACAATAAATAACATTTTTAAAAATAAAACAAAACAAATATGAATGCCTTTTCTTAATATATGAACTTTTTACATTTATCGTGAATACTCATGTGTTTGGACTTTTTCTGCTTTCTTATTTTTATTTTTTCTTCACTGTGTTCTGTTGTTGATTTTTATTTTTATTGGATCAAATTTTCTCTTTAATTCTAGAGATTTGAAATTATATATCTTATTTCAGTAGTTACCCTTAACATTTTAACACATTTTTAAAAAGTCAGTGTCCACTAGTCTAACTACCCATGCTAAAGTGTTTTAGGGATCTTAGTTCTCATGTTATTAAATATTATATACTTTTCATAAGAATCTATTTTGAACAATTATCAACTGTTAGATTTAATTGGATGTTGTAGTGGTTTAATTGCTTACTAATTTTATTGTCTTATGTCTTCTTTTCTTATATAGTCTCTTCTCTCTATGTCTGATTATCTCCATGAGTAATTCTCTCATTTATAGACAGTAAACTTTTGGAATCCTTGCTTGTTCAAAAGTGTCTGTGTTTTGTTGTGTTTCGTTGTGATACTTGAATGTTAGTTTAGCTAGTTATAGAATTCTGACTTGAAAACTTTTCACATAAGATCCAGTATGATACTGGCAAAAATTATAAGAATGTGGGGAAACAGGAATTCTTATATGTTGGAAGTACACATGCATATTGATAAAAATTTGGGGAAATGATTTGGAAGTGTACATTAAAGTAAAAAAATGCACATACAACTTTTTAAAGAACCTATATTATTGAAATAAAAACTACTGTAAGGCTATAAATGGCTATTTATTGTAGCACGGGTATAATTTCATTTCTGTAAAGATAAACACAGAACTTATATACACATATATGTTTATATGAACAAGAGGAAGGAGGATACACCTGACTATTAACATTGGAAGAGAGTGGATAAAATAGAGGAGATTGCAACAAATATGTTCTCCTTTTGTAATTTTTTCAGACAGATTTAATTTATAAAAACCATTTCCCTCAAAAATCTGACAGCACTACTGATCATGAATTGTGTATTCTTGTTCATTTGTAGCATAGTCTAGTTTTTGTTTTGTTTTCTGGAAATTAGTTCTGAAATTTTCCCAGGACTCGTCAAGTGGCATGTCTTTTTATTTGTCCTGTTGAGCCCTGTTAATCTGAATATTTCTTTGTCTCTTGAGTTCTGAAATTTTTTTTTTATTGTGTCCTCTTCTCCATTCCCTGGTTTCTTCTAAAATTCTCATGTGGTATAATTTGTGGATCTAGACTTTGAGTCTCTTAACTTTTATCTTTTTTTCATTCTTTTCTTGCCCCTTTAAAAAAATATCAGTGTTCAGGAGAAATACTTCATTTCATCAGGCTTCCCTACTCTGCTGTTCTACTCACCTTTTGAAGGTCATTTTTGTTTTTTTGTTTTTTTCAGTAGTTTTTCAGAGTTGTCAGCCTCCCACTCAAAATGCATTGTACTTCTTAATTTAAAACACAATATAGTAAGTCACTCTGCCCAGAGGATTCTCTGAAACTCCGCCTCTCCCAACTCACGGCCCCACCCAAGCCACATCCAGGTATGTCCTTGCTTAGTCAGGTTCTCCTTGCTGAGTAATGCCTAGACTCACGCTGGTAGCAGCTGGCCTCGGTTTCTGGCGTGGCCTTTTGAGGCAACTATAAGCACAGCATCTGTGGATTGCTTGCTGAATCTTAACAGGTGGCCCCAGAGGGGCACAGGCTTGGGCTAAATTTGGCCTACAGCTGAACCCTTCTCAGGGCTGTGCCACTGGACACCTACTTCACAAATCCACACGAATAAGACCGGGAGACTTAGGAGCTTTGCTTAGTACATAGAAACAGACATGGAAAGGCAGCCAAAATAGGAAGACAAAGAAGCAGAAACCATATGAGAGAACAGAACAAAGATCCAGAAATAAGGGAGTCAAGCAATCTAACAGATGCAGAGTTCAAAACACTGGTTATAAAATGCTCAATGAACTTAGGGGAAGTGTAGATGAATTCAGTGAGAACTTCAAAAAAGAGATAAAAAACATAAAAATGGAACCAGTCTGAAGTGAAGAACACATTATCTGAGATGAGAAGTATATGAAATGGAATAAACAGAGTCAATAAAGAGAGGATTGAACCACTGATATAGAGGATGAGGAAGCTGAGGACACTCAATCAGAATGGCAAGAAAAAAGAAGCCAAGACTATAATAATAATTTAAGGAGCTTATGAGACACTATTAAAGGTAAAAATATCCGTCTCGTTGGGATACTGGAAGGAAAACAAGACATCGAACAGCTATTTAAAAAAATAATGATGGAAAACTTCCCTAACCTGGTGAAGGAAATAGACATAAAACCTCAGTAGCTCAGAGAGTCCCCAAAACCAGGAACCCAAAGAGGCCCACGCCAAGACACATCATAATTAAAATGCTAAATGTTAAATACAAAGAGCAAATCTTAAAAGCAGCAAGAGAAAAGCAGTTACCTACAAGGGAGCACTCATAAGACTACAGCTGATTTCTCAAGAGAAAGAATGCAGGACAGAAAGGCGTGGCAAAAAATACTTGATGTGATGAAAACCCAGGATCTACAACCAAGAATACTTTATCCCGAAAAGCTGTCATTCAGAGTTGAAGGACAGATAAAGAGCTTTCCAGACAACAATAAGCTAAGGAATTTATCACCACCAAGCCAGTATTACAGGAAATGTTGGAGGAACTTCTTTAAGGAGAAAAAACATGTATCAAAAATAGGAATAAAGAATGGTAACAACTACATTCTTATCAACAGTTACCTCATTTGGAAAAGAGTTAAGTGCTCCAGCCAAAAGATAGAGTGGCTGAATGGATAAGAAAACAAGATCTCTACATATGGTGCCTACAAGAGACTCACTTTAGATTAAAAGACACACACACACACTAAAAGGAAGGGGATGGAAAAAGATAGTACCTCGATGGACCTAGAGGGTATTGTGCTGAATGAAATGATCAGATAAAGACAAATTATCGCATGATTTCACGTACATGTGGAATCTAAAGAACAAAATCATCAACAACAACAAGCAGAAATGTGTGAAATCTAAAGAACAAATAAACAGCAAAAGAAGTAATAAACTCATAGATACAGATAATATTTTGAGGGCTACTAGATGGAAGGGGGATAGCGGATGGGGAAAAAAAGGCAAAGGCATTAAGAAGTACCAATGGATAGTTGCAGAATAGACATGGAGATGTAGTTTGTAGCATGGGGAAGATGGTTAATAATATGTAAGGGGGAAAAGAGGTACTAGATTTAGTGGGGTGGCCGCTTTGCAAGTTATGTGGATCTGATTACTAGGTTATACAACTGAAACTGGAATATATTTTGTGCCAGCTATAATTAAAAAAATGAATTGTACAGTGTAAATATGAGCAACTAATTGTCTAATATATGTCAATAAAGTGGGGGGGGAGTGGATCACAATATAGAATCTGAGGATATTAAGTATATTTTGAGTATATTTACTTCTCTTTATTCTTCTAGTGATTAAACTTATAATTTTAACAAACATTTAGATTCTTATATTTCAATCACTATTAATAATAAGTATAACCTCAGAGATAAAATAATGAAAATACACAACACACGAATTTCAATCATTTTCAGATTCTCACACACTCAGCCTTTTGGAAAAATTTTTCTGAGATGGTGGCGAGTAGTAAACTTTTAGAGGCTGTGTGCTCACATTCGACTCTTATGTAATGTTTCTCTATATAGAATTCTTGAGTCATAATAAAGTTTACCCCAAACTCTGAAGTCATTGCTCCATTAACTTAACACTTCATCTTGACATTGAAAAATCTGATGCTATTCTAATTCATATTCTTTTGTATAAAACCTGTTTTTAGTTTTTTTGTTTACTTGATTGTTTTATTTGAGATTATTATTTCATTCTTTTTAGCAGCCCTTGTCTATGACTTTTCTAGCTATGGTTTTATCTGCCTTGGTATGTCTTTCTCTTCTAGTCCATCTGCTTTCATTTCATTGGTGTTTTATGAGAAAGGAAAGATCAATTCATGTCCTTCATAGACCCTAAGGAATCAGAAACTTTTAAATCCTCAGTGACTATGTCCTTTATCCTCAGAGCACTGGATCAAGCACTGTAATTTCCCTCTTTATTGCTTATTGAATATTATCTCACTGAAGCTCTGCTTTATTCCCACGAGAGTGTTAGAATTCTAGCCCCAGCAACTCAAGATATGCTTCTTCTGATTCTAGCTTTGTGCATTTATCCGTTTATTGTACCCTAAGAGTGGTATAAAGTACCAGGTATCTCGCCCCAGAATAAATTCCTGCTTGTAAGGGCCTCCTTCATCACTAGGAGCAGTGCACAAACTCATCATGACGTTCTGTAAATGAAACAAGTTAATGGCAAGGGTCATAGGGAATTAACACTTAATGAGTAATTACTAGATGGTAGGCCCTGTGCTACATGTTTTATGTACAATCCTTTAAGTAGGTATTATCTGTGTTTTATTGATGAAGCCATGGAAGTTTAAGGAAAGTGGAATAACTTTGCCTTAAGCTAGAAGTCTTGGAGCCATTTTTCAAACCCAAGCATGTCTATCTCCAAAGTCACTTGGTACTGTACTATAAAATTTAGCCAAAACCCTCCTTTTTTGTGAGGTTTTTCTCAGTCATGGTATTTTATAGGACTTTCTACCTCTTCTGAAATATAGAATGTGTAATCCATATTACTCACTGGGGACATGATGTATTACCTTTTATTGATAGCTTTTTTATAGATATGTGTCCTGTATAGACTTCCTTACTTAGAGAACAGTACAGTAAAATAAACTACCAGCAATATTTTTCGACTAGTTAATATTAAGAAAAACTAAAAATTTCCCTGAAATTATTCCAGTTTTTAATGTGCTTTAGTCATCTTTTATAAAACAGTAATTTAAAAAAAAATTATTGATAACATTTTGGTAAATTGGAAATCATGAGTTCTGTAAATCTCTTATGGTTTAAAATTGCTACTCTTAACCATGCCATCATTCTCTCTTCACATGAGTAAACCTGAAGGAAATTTTTAAAATCGTAATTACTTGAATAAAGCTACACATTTGATTACTGATATGTACTTGCATTTTCTAAATACTACATTGTGTTTTCTTTAATATTTTAGTGAAATTTTGTATTAAATTCACAGTAAATAAATCTCTGGTTTTATAAATGAAACTTCAAAATTGAATATGCAATAAGTAAAAACTTGTTTTCAACTCAAATGTTAAATCAGAAAAAAGTAGTGGCCGACTTCCAGGATGCAATACTGTCACAAATTACACACACACACACACACACACACACACACACACACACACTTAAAGACAGTGATATGAGAGGTGACAGCCATTGCATACTTGTTTCAAGGAAAGCAAATTTCTCGTATTTGGAGAAGCGAGTGAAGATAATTGAAGAGTAGTGATTACCTGGTTGAACGCTTTCGATCATACATTTTTAAAAAACTATGTATCAACTCGATTCCGCAGATTGAAAGCAACATTTTTTTTGAAAATGAAAAATAGAAACTAGAGGGTACCCCATGTTCTCAGGGGAGACATTCCTTTATGACACTTGTGCCCGAGACAGGTCTCTGCATGTCTCGTGATGCAGTGTGTTCCTTGCTGTGGATCACGGTCCAGAACACTTGGAAACCACCAGCCTCGGTGGCCGGCCTCTGAGAATCTCTCCTTCCTGGCATAGGGCAGGGGGGAAAGGGGAAGGGGCGTGGGCGGAAGCAGGACTGTGGACGCCGTCTCCCACTGGACTTTCCGGTGTGGCTTTAAGACAGCACTTGATTCTGGAAAGGAAGCCTTTGGTATTTTTATTTGCCCGCACCCTACCCCCATGTGCACGCTCTCCACAGGGAAGGGGTGCGTTTTGATGCGAGGCACTCCTCTAAGAACAGGACATTCCAGGCTTAGGCCCGCAGTGACTCACTATTATTCAGAAATAGTGACATCAGGAGCCAGCTTACCCCTTGTCCTGGAACGAGGCTCGGGCATGTGGAGGTCCCTCTCGATCTGATGTTGCAACCACAGAGGAAGAAGTTCCCAGAGAACAGCTGGAGGGGTGCTCAGGCCAAGGCCCCAGGGAGGCGGATACAAAATGCAAATGCAGCACCATGGGGCCCCAAGGCAGTCAGCCCGCAAGCCCGCAGGATGGTGCGAGAGCGCCCCCACGTGGCCAGAAGTGGCATCCGAACCGCAGCCACCTGTGTCCACTCACGAGCACCAGCCGCCAGCATCTCTAGAGCAAGTTAAAACGCGGACCCCCAGAAAGGGAAGCCAGGGTTGGCCCCCCCTCCGCATAAAGAGAGATGTCCTGTCTGGACTGGGTCGTCGGAGGCTGGCGGAAGCAGAATTGTCACAAGAGTGCCTTTTCACATGGAGAGCCCCTGGCTCGGGCAGCCATTTCAAATGAAAGCAAAGACTTCCTTTAGATCCATAGCCTTGAAGAAAGTGTGAATGAGCGAGAGCAGAGACAGAGATTTCGAGAAGCGCCTCGTCAGGAAAGCCTTGTGTGTGGCGCTGACACGTTGTATCTGCCTGACAGAATGTATCTGCCCCATACGAAGTCACAGTCACGCAGAAAAATCCACGTTATCCCTTTACAGTCATAGCTGGTGGGCATGGCTATGTGGCCAATTGAAATAAAAAAATCTGTCCTGAGATTTTTGATTTTTTTAAAAGCATTTCAGAGCACCAACCCCTACACCCCGACCTTGGGGGTTTCAGAAAAACAGGTAGTGCTGGCTCACGCTTCTCAAGAGCAGAACACCCAGTCTATTCTTAAGGAGAAGCTACTGATTTGTCGCCCCAAGTCTTCAGCAGTGCATTAGTGGTAAAGGGAGAGGTGGCAGGAGGGACCAGTAGACAGGAAGCCGGCAGGCTGGGTGCTGCCAAGAGGTAGCATGAGACAGGCAGCTGGGTCACAGTCTGACCCCCGCCCCCGGGTGCTGTGAATCTGCCGAGCCCCCAAGGAGGTCCTGCGCAGCCCCTGCTGCCTGTGAGCTGAGCTTCCCACCACCACTCACCAAGGAGGCCTGGCTTTGGTCTGGTCAGATCAGAGCATCCGGGTGGTCTAGATCGCGCGACGTCATACTGTTCCCCCCAAATAAGTTGTCACCATCAGAGAAAGATTTAACTGGATCTCTCCCGGCAAAACAAGAGGGGATACTGAGAGTGGAAACACCCACCGGGAAGTCCCCTGAAATATAAGGGATCCCCTGAAATGGGGAATCGCTGGAAAAGTCTGATTACGTCTCACGGAGGGGCTGGCTGGCGAAGTGGGGGGAAGGGGTCCTCGCTGAGGGGCTCGGAACCAGTGCCTCCCTACGCCGAGGTCATCCACTCCAAACAGCAGTCGCAAGATTTCTGGAACCGTACCTGTAACATCCTCGTATTCGCCGCTGTGTTACTGTCTCTGAGGGACAGCCGAGAACAGAGAGGGAATGGGAAGACCCCTCCACAGGAGGGACCTAGGCACAGAACCAGAGGCACAGACCAGGTGGAGGCGGCCATGCAGAGGACAGGTCAGCAGGCTGACATCAGAGGCTCAGGAAAAGGACAGAGACAGGAAGCGGGGGCTCCAGAGGCCCGAGCACCTGGACAGCCCCCAGCGCCCTGCTTCACACGGGCCCTGCACCTGCGCGGATGCCGGTGCTCCCTTCTCTCCACCGCCCTGCTCTTCTCCACGGGAACCGGTTCGAGGACCACCTCCTCCAGGATCTCTCCCCTGATTCACTCACGCCATTTCATTCCTCTTTCTCAGGTTGGGGGCTTTCACGCTGCCTTGTTTTGTGCTGGTTGATATGAATGTGTAACTGCCGTGGGTCTTTTCTTTAGGTGGATGTCTCTCTGCTGACTTGGATGTGAAGCGTTCACGAGCAGAGACTCCATTTCTTCCCTGTTTCTGCGTCTGCCCACCACAACTGGACGGGGACTGTCAAAGGGAGTGGGACGGGGCCTCTCCAGGGGCCTGACCGAGCATCAGATTGCAGAGAGCCAGGGCAGCCGGGCAGGTGGCAGGACCAAGAGGGGAGGGGCGAGGACAGGTGGGGGCCAGCACTGGAGCGAGCAGAGGACAGAGGCACCGTCAGCCCAGAAACGCCTCATAGTCCATGTACCAAACCAGCTGGCCAGAACCGGGCAGGACTCCCGAGATGGGCCACTTCTTGGGCTCGTGGCCTACGCGGCTCACCAGCATGGTGATGTCACGCTTCAACCTGCCCATGACCAGGACCACCACCTTCCTGGCGCGGTTGATGAGGGGCAGGCTGAGGCTCATGCGATGGTACGGCTTGGAGGGGCTCTCGGTCAGCACCACCAGCTGCTCGCCATCCAGGCCTGCGGGTGACTGCGGGAAGAGGGAGGCCGTGTGCCCGTCGGGGCCCATTCCCAGCAGCACCAGGTCGAAGCTGCTGTTGGTCACCAGGGCTGAGATCTGCTCAGCGTAGGCCTGGGCGCCCCGGTCCTGCTCGGCGCAGAGCCGCTGGTGCAGGTGCACGGGCATGGGGTGGACGTTGTAGTAGGGGACCCTGACGTGCTGCAGCAAGTGGGTCTGCAGGCCCTGGAAGTTGGACTCGGGATCCCAGAGCGGGACGCAGCGCTCGTCCACCAGCCACAGGTGCGTGTGGGCCCAGGGGAAGCCGTAGTGCCCCGTGGCCAGCTGCTGGAACAGGACTATGGGGCTCGAGCCACCCGAGAGGGCCAGGTGGAACTGGCCGAAGCGCCGCACCGCCTGCACCGCTGTGGCCTCGATGTCGCTGGCCAACTTGGCGATCAGCTCCTCGGGCCAGGCCGTGACCAGCGGGCTCTCTCGGTACGTGGCCCTGAGAACCTGGAAGTCACTGGGCATCGGAGCCGAACCTGGCCCCAGCACCAGCTGCTCCACCTGCTGCTGGCAGAAGGCCAGCTGGCCGCCTGCGAACTCAAAGTCCAACAGGTGTCCATTCTCAGCTCCTCCTGGGTAGAGGCGGGGGACCTCACGGGCCAGGCTGTCCAGCAAGGGGGTCCAGAAGACCCAGGAGGCCAGCAGGTTCTCCGTGGTGACGAAGGAGTCCTTCCGGCCGTGGAAGATGTGCGATATGAGGATGGAGTAGGCGTCCCGCTCCCTCACGGGGCTGTAGGCATAGTAATCGGACAGAGGGCGGCCGAAGAGGCGGAGCCCTGGCCGGCCCTCCACCTCCTTCCAGCTCCTGGAGGGCAGGGTGGGCTTGAACAGGCTCCGGCTGACCAGCACGGCAGGGGTGCCCAGCTCGCCGTGGCCGATGTAGAAGATGATCTGCTGAGGCAGGCACGGGCTCTGGGCCGTGACCCAGTCCTTCTCGCTCTGGGCACAAAACGCCCGGTTCTTGAACAAGATCCGAACATAGCCCACTCTCTCATCCAAGGCTTTGCCAGACATCAGGATGAAAGGGACGCCCTCCCAGCGAAGGTTGTCCATGTGAACGAGGATGCCTGAGGCGACAGGGGGACAGCAGAGGTGACGCCCCAGCGCAGACCGCCGGGGCCCTCCCAGCCCCCGTGCCTGCCCCTTCCTGCCTCCTTGCCGATCAGCCCTTCTCTCTGAGCCCGTCCCCTGGGCGCCCCACTGTCTCGCAACGTCCCGGCCTTGCTATCCGCACCCCACCCTTCACCCCTTCCATCACCTTCTCTCCCAGCAGTGCTGGAAAAGCAGCCTTGGGGCCATCTCAGACACCCAGCTCTCTCAGAGTGACAGTCCCCCCAGAAGGAGAACCGGGCTGTGAGTCTCCCACCCGGAGCCTCTAAGAGGTGTCACGGTGGGGGTGAGGCCGGGAGATCCTGGTTGCTGTGGGGGCACCAGGACTTGCCTGAAGCTAGGCCAGCAGGGCAGTGGTGCGCTGGCCAGGAGCCCGCTGGGGGCAGGGGGTGGGGAGGTGGGAAGAGGGGAGGGCCAGACGCCGAGTGCTCTCCCGAGTTCCGAGCCTGGCCTCCCATGAACCATCTCTGCCGGACCTGGGCAAGGTTCTGCAATGTCACTGAGCCTCAGGCGTCTGCCCCTGTAAAAGGGGGTGATAACCATGCCT
>NW_024350319.1:20649423-20735611 GCF_902729225.1 Pteropus medius | reverse complement strand
CACACACACACTTAAAGACAGTGATATGAGAGAGGTGCATGTTACTGTATACTTTGTTTCAAGGAAAGCAAATTTCTCGTATTTGAATTATTAGCGAGTGAAGATAATTGAAGAGTAGTGATTACCTTGGAATACTTTTCTTAGAAGATAATTGGATTTTGGGGAGCCAATTTTAGAGAAAGGGAAAAAAATGTAAGTTGAGTAAGTGGTAATATCAATAGGATAGTTCACATTCAATAAAAATATTTTATACAAAATAAAACTTCTACTATTTTCATTTTTCAATGAGAGTGTCATTTTCCAATATAAATCATATATAAATTTGAATTTTCATACTAGAGTTTAAATACGTGTAATACAGGTGAAAGTTTAAGTGCTCGTTACAGATTATTACAGTATTTTAAAAAATAATTCGAATCCCCTTTCAATAAAATTAAATTATAATTCAGTGAAATAAAATTTATTCTCTGGATGTTATAATGTTTATGTTTACTTTCCATACACTATAAATAATTTTGTATTTTCTAAATATGATTAATATGTGATTAGCAAATGAATTAATGTAATCTTTATGAATTTTATTGAAATAAAAAACTTTAAAAATGTATGTACAGATGAATATTTGAAGTTTTGAATTTGAAAGAGCAAAAATGTTTGAGTAAAAGAAGAAACTAGCATAACATTTGTGATGTTCCAGGCAATCTGTTAAGGCACAAATTATCCTTTCAATTGTTATAAGGAATTTCTTGGAAGCCACAATTGTTTGCATTTGTAGTCGTGCCACTAACCTCAGTGTGTATATTCTAATGGACCTTGATCCTGTGGAATCCTACATGGTTGGGGCAGAAGTTTCATCAGCAACACTATGGACATTCTTAGCTTTTAAGTTCTTAAACAAATTTCTAGCCTTTCCTGAATAACCATTAGGCAAGTATAGACGTCTGGCATTGAAACCGATTTTGTACTCAAAAGCTTCCTTTGTCACATTTCCTTATCTGTTGCTGATTATTGTCAGTATAGGCACAGTAATTTTTAATGGTGGAATTCTCTTGGTCCTTCAGAATATTTTTAACTCTAAAGCAGTTCATTCCATATCCATATATAATATTTATTTTACCACTTTGGGTATTTTTTATTATCTCTATTTTCACTTCTAATATAGTTATATGTTGTTTCTTCCTAGGACTTTTAATATTCTTCTTTTGCACTTATTGGACATGATGAGTTAATACTTATAAAATATCTCAAAAGTAAGCCCAAACAGCAAACTGTTCATGCACTGAAGAACACCAAAAAAACAAAATTAAATAACAATTTATGGCAAATAATACTAAGTCTCTATTGGTGGAGGGCAAAGATGACACTGCTTCTGAAGTGTGGAACAGATACATTTTTCACTTGTGTTAATTATACAATTGTGGTCAAAAGTTTGGTTTGAAAAACATAGAAAGAAATTATAACTTTAATTTAAAATAAAACATGAATTCTTGCTAGAACCATGTGCACATGTGCATCATGTAGCCTATCAAAACAGAGATGATTGCTTATCTTGCTCTGACCATATGAAAGCATAAAAGCAATAAGCAGTCATTCCATGCTGAATATGACCTAGCACTCTCCTTTGGTTGCAATTATAATTTATTACCTTGCCTCCTTCGATTGTAAAATTCTTGATTAGATCTTAACCTCTGATTACTGAATTACTCATTTGTTTTTCTACTACAGTAGCTTATCATATTATATGATTTTGTCAGATTGTTAAAGGTATGCCTCTGTATTCCCGCTCCCTTCCCTTTGTCTTTCTTTTATTTAAGTTATTTGCTTCAATTTTACCATAAAGCAGCTTCTTGATACATATCTGATATATCTTGTATTTAGTATACTTTGTATTTAGAATCACTTTGTGTTGCTAGGTGCTTTTGATCTAGTACCTTACTATTTGTAACATCTTTTTATTAAAGAATAAAGATAATACATGGTATCAGGAACAAAACTATTTAAGTTCAATGTTATTTGGTCTTAGGTGGTAAAATCACATATAGATTATTAGTTTGTCATGGCAGTGCCACATGCTGCCGGCAAAAAAACATTATGTGCCCAATGTATTTTTGTTTTATTTTTCTGCTCATTATCTATATATTTTCTAGATGTTCAAACTCAATGACTTTGCAGGGGATGGGGGATTGCCAATAGAAAAACCTCTTTGTTGTTTTCATGGTGAAAATTAGCTCTGTGGCCTCTAGTCATTTGGTGCCATACTTTTTCTTGTTCAAAAATCAAGTTAACTTAAGGATTATTTCAGGTAATTTTGAATTTAGAGAATGTTTTTGAAGTACAGTAGTGTATTTCACTTCCAATTTTAGCTCATTTCAAGTAATATTAAATATTAATAATGTAATCAAACATTAACAATATACAGTACATATGAGAACATACCTTAGAAATCATTTTATTCAATCTCCAATGCCTTATAGTCCCTTCTGCATTGTTCAACCTGCTGAGCCACTCAATTCATTGTTGTTTAAGACAACCCTTTGCAATATTGAATGGTTCTTGTTTCCAGTTTTTCTTACTCATGAGGTGAAATCTACATTTTTCTGGTTTAGACATGTTAATTCTGTGTTCTTCCTTCTATACTCTGAACCTTCAAACATTTGTAAATTGTTAATTGTATTGGCTAATAGGCTAAACATACCAAGTTTTCTCTTTATTATATGGCATGCTGAATGTTCTTATGAATGTTGTATTTTTTAGTGTTTCCTCTCAGTGTGACACCCAGAATAAGATACTACCTGGCTGATATGGTTGTATGGTCTGCTCTGTCTTCACTTGCATTGTAAACTAGGTGAGAGTTGGGTATATATGTTTGTATATTGTGTATAGTATATGTAGGCTTAAATACTGCAGTAATTTTAGATGTAGTATTTCAGTTAATTAAGATTTGTTTTTCAATTAGAATGACAGTTGTGAATTGTTTTCTCTTCTTAACCTAAACCTAGTCTCATCTATGACTGACTAAAGTTGTCGTGTGTTCTCAGGGATAATTTAAATGAATATAGGGTTTGTGAAGATCTGACAAATCCTAACTATAACTCAGCTAGTGGGTGTCATTATAACTTATTTATAGCTACTTGTGTAATATAGTGATTAACGAACTAATGTAGAACGAGAGCAAATTGTACTATATTTTTGTGTGAAATTGTACTACATGACCAAGGTTGGCGTTATATAATAAGTACCCACAAAATATTAACCTGCTTGCAATAAATACAATTAATAATGTACATAAAAGAATGAAATTAAGCTAATATTCTATCAAAAAAGAATTATTCATGAACAGAAAGTGGACAGCATAGATTTGATGACAGGAAGGTTGTATCTAATCTGAATTACTGAGTGACCTAGGAAGCTTGCTCAGAGGGATTACAGAATAATTATGTTAATATGCAATTATCACCTCATTTCTTCTGTAGTAACCTCAA
This sequence comes from Pteropus medius, assembly GCF_902729225.1. NCBI lineage: Eukaryota > Metazoa > Chordata > Mammalia > Chiroptera > Pteropodidae > Pteropus > Pteropus medius. The sequence goes on along the minus strand of NW_024350319.1, from coordinate 20,732,129 downwards.
GATGTAGTGTAGTGAGGGTGTTATAGCAAGTGCTGATAGTTTGCAAAAATACTGATGTTTGAGATTTCTGAGACAATAAGTCTAGCTTGCGGCATATAAGTGATGATCTGTCATCTTGAAGACAGATCTGACCTTTGTACTTTTTTTTTTAATGCTCACAGTATATAACTACAGGCAGTTATAGCTGTAGAACTCATTATGATTTTCTAGAAAGTGAAATGTTTTATGTAGATTAAAAATTCCATTTGCAGCTTTTTATAAAGCGCGTGATTTTTTTTTTTAAAGAACATTTTAAAATTCAGTTAAAGGAAAATTTCTACAGTTATATCATTACACAGAAGATTAAAGTTATAGTGTCTAAACATTTTATAAAAGATTCTAATTGGTAGAGCAAATTCATTGAAATTTAGGGAGTCTAAACAATATAATATTAGTTTATTTATTCATTAGTTTTCTTTTTTAAAACTTAATAATGCCTACCTTAAAATATGTCCTCTACTTAGTTATATTAACATAAACTGTTGTTAATGGCTCTGTTGTGTATATTTGACTATGTAAAGATAGTTGGAAAAGCTGTATCAGACAGTGCAAAATTAGCTTGTACATCAAATATTTTCTTGCCTGGATGCCACATAACTATGCATGAATGTAGGAAAATAATTTTTGATGTCAAGATTCTAGGTCCGTTATTCAGTGCAGCATCTTTTGATGATCCATTGTTCTTCGTTGTATCTCAGTGCAACAGCTATGAGTCTTGAATACTATTAAGAAAAAAAGTATTTTGAACATTTTTCAGTCTGAAAGTTGAAACAGGAAAAATTTTCATTGTTACTAAAATATTAGCTTACTGAGTCAATTTCTTATAGCATACTTTTTAACTGATGGAGTACATTTTTAATCATGTGCTAATAAAAAATTCTGAAAAAGAATTAACTTCTCTGTTTTTAAGTAGAGATAATCATTAGTTTAGGAGCAAGTAAGGCATATTTCATTACGTAGGTGTGAAGGAAAACTTTGATTGTTAAAGACCTCATTTTATATTATAACAGTATTTTGTAAAGATCTGTGTGCACATATTATTCTTTCTATATTTTTGAGCAAAACAGTTTGAGATCTTCAGAACTTGAACTTACCGAAGGCTCTTATAAAGCCATTCTGGTAATGAGGATGCAGTCTTCGAGCCGACATGATATTCTCATAGTTTGTCACCCTGCTGTTCAGGGGGTACCAATGAAGTCGCTTTAAATGGGAAGCGTCTGTTCCATCTCTGAACCTCTAACACCAGAACAGATGGGTAAAACATGGAACATGGAAGGTTTTACCTCTGAGGTGGTAACAGTGAAGCCACTCATTAACACTGAATTTACCACTTCGTTAGCAACGTTGCTTCCTGTTGAGAAAAGCTAATATAGGCTTTCAAATTGACTAAGCTTGTATTTGTCTACCTCTGTGATTATAATAAGTAGGAACAGAAATGCAGTGTCTTTCAGTCTGGTTGTTAAAATATTCTGTTGTCCATTTAAGATTTGTGAGATTGTTCCTATTTGAGCATATAACTTTTTACACCAAATTTAATGAGAAATCTCAGGAATAAATAATAGTATAGCATCAGTGTTTGCTTTTCATTTCATTGACATTTGCACACTCTTTCATAACACATGTTTATGTGCTGCCCATTTTTAACTTCTGTGTATGTGATGTAGAGACTCCTGCTGGGTGCTACATTAGCACCATTTTGGGGTGATATCATTGAATATGATCTTATTGGAAGTCTATTTTTATTACTACAGAAGTTTGCCGACCTCAAAACAGAATTCTAAGACCTATGAGAGGTGGAAAAATGATTGTTGGTATAAATAATAATACCAAAGAAATATATTTGTAGTATTTATTTGTAATGTGTGTTGTATTAAAGAACACATCTGTTCATAAGATAAGGTCATATTTATTTATAAGGGCTTGTTCTAAGTTATGAAATAAAGTAATTAGAAATAGTTTTCATTTTTGAACTAGACTTAATGTTTTCCAAAGCATGCAATTGGTAGCATAAAAGTCATTAGAAATAATAGTTTATTGAAAATGTTTTAATTTATTGAAAATGTTTTAATTTCTAAATATTGGATTGTAAGTTCCTGAAATTGGATTGTCTATCCTAAAATGGTATTACGCTTTCAAATTAAAAAGACTATATAAGAACAACAGAAGACTCTTCTTTATCTGAGGGCAGGCCCTAATTTGTCTGGTTTACAACTGTATCCCTAAAACTAGAGCAGTGCTTGGCGCATAATCAGGGCTCACTAAATATTTGGAGAATGAATGAACTGTACTTACTACTCTGTACAAAAGGAAAAGAAATATGGAATTTTATGCTGGTATTTCATATAGTTAATACCTGGGGTTGCCAAATAGCAGGTTCTTCAAATCGTACTTGAGGATTATTGGATATTTTGAAGGCCTCACTACAATCGATAAGTCAAGAAATCAGAACCATGATGGAATTTGCATTATTTGAATGGGGGGGGGGTCTAAATTCCATAGGAAGAAAACCGTTTTTCTTCTTATACTTTTAAGAACTTTTGCTTTGATTTTTTAGTTGTGTTTTTGTTCATTTAACACTTTAGTCCTTTATTCAGCAAATATTGCCTGAGCACCAAGGCCAAGCACTGTGTTAGTTTCTAGAGATATGAAAGTGACTAGGTCACAGTCCATGTCCTCCAAGAGCTTACATTCTTCCAAAAAGACAGGCAATTTCTGTATAATGTTGCCATTTTTAAGAGTGGGATAAAAACAGGGTGCAAGGGAACTCTTAAAATAGGGGCAGTAATTATATAGCCATGGTATGTGTGCATGTCTCCCACACACCAAGGGATAACTGCCTTTAAGGAATGTCTAGGATTTGGGGCCCCAGCCTATGAATATTTAAAATAACATAAAACATCACTAATTTTAACTTTACTAATTTAGGACCGAGGATAACTTACATAAGGAATGAATGCCAACCCTGTGAATAAAACATTTTATAAATTAGTAGAATTTTAGAAAAATGTGAAACATTGAGAGCAAAGTGGTCTTAATTTTTTAAAAGTAAAAATTCCTTTTTCATACATTAGCCGTTGATGTTGATAGCAGATATGTTCATTGAAGTAAGGTTCTTCACCGAATAGTGTTTATAAAGGAGGAAACTTTTAAGCGACAAAACTTTTACTACTCTGCAGTGTTTAACAATTTTCGTTATTCTCTAGCGTAGAATGACTATCCTTTATAAATTGACTTAAATAAGATAGTTTTTGTTAGCAATCTACATATGAGGCTTTAAAGTTTTTCCTTCAGTCTTTAGCACCTTTATTTATATAATGCGTCTCTGTTGCTTTTCCCTGGAAATTTTGTGTATATAGAGTATTGGATGGTTGTTGCCAAGCACAAAGAAAAAATTAATCTTTGAGACACTTTTAAAGTCTTTCCATTTTTTAAAGTATTTCTTTATTCCTGGGAAATTATTAGGATCTCAATATAAAGAGTATAATTAAGCTAATAAAAATGTGCACTTTCAACTCTCCATACATCTAGTAGAATTTTTTCTTTCATGCAAATCTAAATTTTCTTTTTCCATTTTCTAGACTAAATGTGTTAAATGGGCTTGCCAACAATATGGATGATTTGAAGATAAACACCGATATAACTGGTGCTAAAGAAGAACTCCTAGATGACAACAATTTTATCTCAGACAAAGAGAGTGGAGTTCATAAACCAAAAGATTGTCAAACATCTTTTCAGAATAGTAATACGTTCACTCTGCCTGAAGAACTGTCAAAGGACATATCTGAAAAAGCCTTAAGTGGAGGCCAGTCTACTCTATTTATACATGCTGGTGCTCCTACTGTTTCTAGTGAAAACTTTATCTTGCCTAAAGGAGCTGCTGTTAATGGACCGGTTTCACACTCCTCCTTAACTAAGACTTCCAATATGAATAAAGGCAGTGTTTCATTAACCACTGGACAGCCTGTGGATCAGCCAACAACAGAATCTTGTTCAACTTTGAAAGTGGCAGCTGATCTTCAGCTGTCTACACCACAGAAAGCAAGTCAACATCAAGTTTTATTTTTGTTATCAGATGTAGCACATGCTAAGAATCCAACCCATTCCATTAAAAAACTACCTACCTCTGCTTCAGTTGGTTGTGACATTCAGAATTCAGTAGGGAGTAGTATAAAGTCAGATAGCACTTTAATTAATCAAGTGGAGGTGGGTGAGGATAGTGAAGATGTATTGGTAAAAGATGATTGTGTCAATACATTAACAGGAATTTCCTCAGGTACAGATGAATTTAGGTCAGAAAATGATACAAATTGGGACCCCCAAAAAGAGTTCATTCAGTTTCTTATGACTAATGAAGACACGGTGGATAAAGCTCCAGTTCACTCTAAAGTAGGTCTAGAGAAAAAGAGAAAGCGAAAAATGGATGTAAGCAAGATAACCCGTTATACTGAGGATTGCTTTAGTGATTCTAATTGTATACCCAACAAGTCAAAAATGCTAGAAGTAGACTTCCTAGAACAGAATGAAGAACTACAAGCAATAGACTCACAGAAATATGCATTATCAAAAGTGAAGCCTGAATCAACTGATGAAGACTTGGAATCTGTGGGTGCTTTTCAACATCTAATTTATAACCCAGATAAGTGTGGAGAAGACAGTTCACCTGTTCATACTAGCACTTTTCTTTCAAATACCTTAAAAAAGAAATGTGAAGAAAGTGATTCTGAGTCGCCTGCTACTTTCAGCACTGAAGAGCCATCATTTTACCCCTGTACAAAGTGCAATGTGAATTTTAGGGAGAAAAAGCACCTCCACAGGCATATGATGTATCATTTGGATGGGAATAGTCACTTTCGCCATCTTAATGTTCCAAGGCCATATGCTTGTAGAGAATGTGGACGGACATTTCGAGATCGTAACTCACTTCTAAAGCATATGATTATTCATCAAGAAAGAAGACAGAAGTTGATGGAGGAAATTCGTGAATTGAAAGAACTCCAAGATGAAGGAAGAAATGCACGATTACAATGCCCTCAGTGTGTGTTTGGTACCAATTGCCCTAAAACATTTGTGCAACATGCTAAAACCCACGAAAAAGATAAAAGGTACTACTGCTGTGAAGAGTGTAACTTCATGGCAGTGACAGAAAATGAATTGGAATGCCATCGAGGCATTGCCCATGGAGCAGTGGTAAAATGCCCCATTGTCAGTTCTGATGTAGCCCAGAGGAAAACGCAAAAAAAGTCATTCATGAAAGACTCTGTTATAGGATCATCAAAAAAATCAGCTACCTACGTATGTAAGGTGTGTCCTTTTACTACTTCAGCCAGAAGTATTTTGAAAAAACACATGGAGTACTTACATTCATCATCATGTGTTGATTCATTCGGTAGTGCTCTTGGACTTGGTAAAAGAAAAGGTGGCATCCTCGAAGAACCTATAGATATCGATAGCACTAAACCATTAAATAAGCAACAGTCAGCCACATTTCCAAAGAACTCTGCTTTAAAACAAGATGTAAAGCGAACATTTGGATCATCCTCACAATCAAGTAATTTTTCAAAATTCCATAAGCGGCCACACAGAATACAAAAAGCTCGGAAAAGCATCTCCCAGTCAGGTGTTGTAAATGTGTGCAATCAGAACAATTCTCGCAAGACTGTAGTGATTAAAAACAGCGTTGACCAAAAACCTAAGTATTTCCATCAAGCAGCAAAAGAAAAATCTAATGCCAAGGCAAATAGCAACTATTTATATAGACACAAATATGAAAACTACAGGACGATCAGAAAATCAGGTGACTCATATCCTCTGCATTTCAAAAAAGAAGCTGGTTCATTAAATTCTTTACATCTGTTTTCATCATCAACTAATTCTCACAACAATAGTTTTATTTCCGACCCTCATAACTCTGACACAAAAAGGCCAGAAAGCTTCAAAGACCATAGGCGTGCATCTCTAAAGAGAGGAGTGAAGGAATCTAAGAAAGAAAGTTCTGCCAGGGGAGAAGACTTGGATAGCTATCCAGATTTCTTGCATAAAATGACTGTTGTTGTTTTGCAGAAACTTAATTCTGCTGAAAAGAAAGATAGCTATGAAACAGAAGATGAAAGTTCCTGGGATAATGTTGAGCTAGGTGACTACACTACACAGGCTATAGAAGATGAAACTTATAATGATATTAATCAAGAACATGTAAACTTATTCCCTCTATTTAAAAGCAAGGTAGAAGGTCAAGAGTCTGGAGACAATGCTACCCTTAATTATGATCAGAACGATGGATTTTATTTTGAATATTATGAAGATGCTGGAACTAATAACTTTTTGCATGAGATACATGATCCTCAGCATTTAGAAAATGCAGAAACTTCGTTGTCAAAGCATAGTTCTGTTTTTCATTGGACTGATTTGTCTCTTGAGAAGAAATCCTGCCCTTACTGCCCAGCAACATTTGAAACAGGTGTTGGGTTGTCAAATCACGTCCGGGGACATCTTCACAGAGCAGGATTAAGCTATGAAGCCCGTCATGTTGTATCACCAGAACAAATAGCCACAAGTGACAAAATGCAACATTTCAAAAGAACTGGCACAGGGACACCTGTTAAGCGAGTTAGAAAAGGTAAGTTTTGATGTAGATAATTTGGGCTAATAGTCTGTATTCAAAGTCAAAGGATTTCAAAGTTTTGCTCAAGTTTGGTTTTTATTAGCATCACATAATTTCATATTTTAGAGTTAATTGGCTCTAAGATGGTCAGTTTATAAAAATATTCTGATATCACTCTTAAAAAATTTTTTTTAGCTATAGAGAAGTCTGAAACCACTTCTGAACACACTTGTCAACTCTGTGGTGGTTGGTTTGATACTAAAATTGGATTATCAAATCATGTTAGAGGCCACCTGAAAAGACTTGGAAAGACCAAGTGGGACGCTCACAAATCTCCAATCTGTGTTCTGAATGAGATGATGCAAAATGAAGAAAAATATGAAAAAATCTTAAAGGCATTGAATAGTCGTCGTATTATTCCCAGACCATTTGTAGCTCAAAAACTTGCATCAGGTGATGACTTTCTATCTCAAAATGTTATACCTCTTGAAGCATACCGTAATGGCCTAAAGACTGAAGCTTTATCAGTGTCTGCATCAGAGGAAGAAGGGCTGAGTTTCTTAAATGAATATGATGAAACAAAACCAGAACTGCCCAGTGGGAAAAGGAATCAGTCTCTTACATTGATAGAACTGCTTAAAAATAAAAGGATGGGAGAAGAAAGAAATTCCTCTCTCTTTCCTCAAAAGATCCATAATCAAACTGCAAGAAAGAGATTCGTTCAGAAATGTGTTCTTCCATTAAATGAAGACAGTTCGTTGATGTATCAGCCGCAAAAAATGGACTTGACTATGCACTCAGGTAAGAGGACATTTATGACTATCTTATATAATTTAAAGACAATTTAATTATGCCTACTTTATTAGGATTTTTGTAGAAAATACTTTCATAGAATCTTTTTAAGCTGCTTTTTTTTGCAGAGCAGAGATTGGTTATACTGCCATTTCTTTATAAACCGTCAGTTCAATGCTCATCAGCACTGAATTCTCTGTGCCTCATTTCTTGGTCAAAATGTAAGGTGAGAACAAAAACAAACAAACAAAAAGCTGATCTGTAAAAATAAAAGTTGCTGTGACTGGGGAGGCGGTTCTATGGATGGGAGGTTGACGTTGTTCAAAAGCATAGCGTTAATGAAGAGGCAAAACCTCTGTCATATTTTTGCCAGTAATGTTTTCAAGCTTTAGCTATTGGTTTTCCTGCAGTTTAGGTAAAACGAAACACTCTTTAAACTGAATGGATGGTATCTGTTGTCCTTTGTGATTAACTCAAAATAAACTTTTCCCTCTCCGATTCCTCGTTGTATTGTGGGATAGTTTGGTTTTGGAGAACTGTTGTGAGTGTAAAACATCGGTTTGGGGTTTTAGATTTTACAGTGGCGTTCTAATTGAATGGAACAAATGGTTTAGCTTAGTGCTTGTACACAAATTGGTTTTCCTTTTCAAAGGAATATTTTGTATATTGGCAAATCATATAGCAGAAAGTAGCCAAACTTTATTTGGTATTGCTAAGTCTGGTTTATACTTTTAAATTAGAAAAATTTTAAGTGTCATTATAGGTTTCTTTTGGAGGGTAAGATTATTGAAGGTTGACTTAGATGGTCTCATAATTTTAGCCCTGAATTGAATGCTACGATCAAAGTTGGTCAGTGGATTAATACTGAATAAAATTACTGTAACGTTGACTTTTGGGCATTGAGGTATCTCAAATATTCGCAATGCAGTTTTGATTTAAGGAAAGATTATCCTGTAACTAGTCTGAAAAACAGTTTCTCTTGTATGGGCTTCTGGTTAATAGGGCTCTTTCTTTCGTATGGAGTCTTCAAAATCTATTTTTCAACATTTTTCAGAAGTATAAAATGTAAGGAAAATGTTAACCATGTTGACCAAGGTGTAGTACACTCCAGAGAGGTAAAGCATATTTGTGGCTATCACAGTAATGTTGAAGACATCAATTGAAACATGTTGGGAGAGTGAGGGTTGTCTGAGAAGTTAGGGATTTCTTATTGTTTCAACATGTTTTCTTTCCTGTGATGACTAAGATGTTAGTTTGTTGATCATTTATTTAGCACAAAGATTTTGGCAAAAAACTTCAAATAATTAACTTTCTTTATTGATCGCGCATTCAGAGTAATGAACATATAATGCCCTGAATAAAATGTTGTGTCTAACAGCTGTTCAGTGGTGTATTTTACCACCTTTTCTCCCAGCCTTCATCAGAAAGCCTAATTTAGTATTGAATCTTTTACGGTTTTGTAGGTAAAACACTTTAATTACTACTTTGTTAACTAGACCTTAATTCTTTTTATTGGTAATGTTGTGAGCTTTGAAACTTCTCAACAGAACTGTGCTATCCAAATCACAGGATTGTATTTTAGATTTAGGAAATGATCTGCGTGACACAGAAATCTGCAAGAAAGTGATAATAGATGTTAAATCTAGAGGAGCTCCAAGGTCAAAAATATTCCTTTTCCGCCTTTCCAAAGAGCATGGTTTGGCTCTAAATACTAACTACCGACTAATAATAGCTAACTCAATTCCCCTTCCATATTTTAAGTTAAGCTAATTCATTGAACGTTTTCTAAACCATCTTTGTGGTACTTTTCTTCACCCTTTTAGCTAAGAAAATTTCACTTTTTGAAGTGAAAACTGGATTATAGTTTTCTTTTGAATGATAGGTATGCCTGTGATCTTAGAACATGTGTACATTGCAGTACGACATTTACAAGTGCTGTTAGCCTGTGCAACCACTTAATGCACTTATGCACGAAAGAAGAGTGTTGGACTTTTGACCATTGCAAGTATGTTTGAACAGAACACAGCAAGTCTGTTTGATACAATACACTTTTTTTCTCACCAAACTGGTGCTAATTCAGATGATATTTATAGCTTTCTTTGGTAAGCAGCATTTGAGTCTGAATACACATTAAATTTCAGCAGCTTGTAAACTATTAGATATAATTTTAAACAGATTATTCTTTTTCATTTGGCACTTATTGACTTGGGGGAAAAAAAAAACCAATAGAGGTGTGGACCTTTTGAGTTTACAGTATGCCCATTGATTTTTAAATTATACTATTTTTGACTTAAATTTATTTTTGTTAATAGGTGCCAAGAAGACACCTCTCTTTGGTTTGAAAAAAAAAAAAATTGTAGTTCTAATTTGACTCTTGCTCTATTAGGAAAGGAAGTTATCTTGAAATTTCAACTATGTAGCTTGATTAGGAAATTAAGCAAACTAATGAGAGTTTTATTAGTTTATAGATCAAATCTTTAATGGGACAGGCCTTAATAATGGCCCGTTTTGACAACTGAATAGATTTTTCTTTTAATGCCCCTGAACTATATTTAGAATAAATAAATGTACTATGCACATAAATGTTAATGAGCACATTTATGTGTTATTTTTGGTTGGTTAGCCCAGCCTTGCAGATACCTCTTCATACTGCTAGTTTGTGACAATTTTATTAACTTACTCATATGTAACAGTACTTCTTACCCTACAAAATGCTTTGTTTGCTCTTTTCTTTGGTAGCCTTTCAAGCTACCCTGCTTTAGCAAAATCCCATTTCTCTCACCATTTAAAATATGCCCTTTTTTTCTAAATAAATCCTTTTGCCTGAAATTCTCCTTCCAGTCTTTTTACTTCTCTTGTTCTTTTAGGTTAGTACCTTTGGCTTTCTTCTAGTTGTTTTCTCAGCTTTTTTGTTCTTTGTCATGTCTTCCTATGTCTTACATCCAGTATATTCTTGCTATTTGTGTTTTTACTGTCTTTCTTCTGCTTCTTTGCTTTCTCCTTTGACTTGATATGCAGATGACCAAGGATGATTCTTCACCATTTATATTAAAAGGAGGAGAATAGAGTGAGTTTTACTGGATTAGTCCTACTACTGTGAGGTTTTAGTTTTTGTGATATTACTCCTACCTTCATCAGGCTTGGAAGGTGATTGAAGACAGTACAGGCAAGGGTGGCAGTGAAAATAAAAGACTGCAGAAACAGAAAATCTTCGTTATCATTATCATAGTCACTGACATTTATCGAACACTTATTATGTGTCAGACACTATGCTATGCAGCTTTCATGCATAACATTTAAACTTCACAGCCACCATATGAATTGTAGGTACTCTAATTCTCTGTTTTATAGGAAAATAGGGCTTAGAGAATCTAAGTTGTCCAAAATGTAATTTTTAATAGCAAATTTGAAATTCAAATCAAGGCTCTCTTACCCTAGACCTTTGTTTTTAATCACGATGATCTACCACATAAAGAACAAAAGCAATTGAAAAATCTTTAAATAAAGTTAGATTTAAAGTGGGGAGCATTCTGGTGAAGACTGAATAAATAAAAGTCTAATTAGAAAAAGCAGGGATCCAAGAAATGACGAGGTCTGGATTTGATTTTGGAGGACTTTAGAAAATGTTCTATTCTGTTGATTCAGGCACATTCTGCAAATAATCAACAAGGCATATCTATCTAGTACAGATTTTGTAGTCTATTAAAAAAGTGCTTTTACCTCATCTGAAAATCTTTCAAAACGTAGAACTGACTGCTTATACATAACCATCCAATGACCAAGAATGCTTTCTAATGAACACTTTATTATCTACAAAATTTCATTATTAGAGAAAAATAGTATAGGATGTATGGGAGTACATTTTGGGCACCAAAGAAAAAAAGGATATTTAAAAAAATATCATTAAATACTAACCAAATTTCGGAAATGTTAGAAAATAGAAAGAATGTTTGACAATCCTAGAGCAAAGAGAAGGGAAATGAAAAACAGAAGAAAGTCTAAGGTGGTGTTTCCACAGCCCATACTTACTTTTTAAAAAAATAAAAACTCATGCTTCCTTTTCTTGGAAATTCTGAAACTTCCCCTCCCCCCACCATTTTTAAAATCTTCTTGACCAGTAGAGCTTAACAGAAGATGTCTTTGTTGTTTATTCATGCCAACTGAGTTTTTTTTTTAATTGGTTTTAATAATGTTTTTGTTTTCCAAATGGAGAATTCAGTATTTATAAACTCCACATGCCTATTCCCCCATATCCATTTCACTGGTATAAAGCACTGGTCCAAACCTGTGGTCCTGGAGGGATCCACTGGGTTATTATAGGAATTTATCAATTCATATAAATAACAAGCATTATTTTTTAAGAGTATGTGTACACTGTTTTGATGAATCAAATACAAAACCATTTGTCAAAAACCTTACCTTAATCCATATATATCAAAACCTGGAAAATGTACAGGGAAAATAGGTAGGACTGAAGCTTCCATAAGAATATCTAGTATCTATGTTCCTAGTTCAATCTTCATTTACGGAGATTTTTAATTACGTGGCCTGCTCTTGAAGAAAAAGCTTAGCTGTCCCTAGACCAAATGCTAAAGACCTACTTGTTTACCTGTGGTAGAAGACAGTCCCAAGCCTTCTTAGAAGCCACCAGCTTCTGTGGGAACTGGTGGCCTTTTGAGGGGTAAAATATTCTAGCTAGCCTGAATAGACTTGAAAAAGATGCCCCTTTGCTTCCCCCAAATAGTTATTTACTGGTGACTCATATACTTCTAATGTGATGTTCTCAAGTTTGGAGAGTCATTCATGCCTTTGAGAATTTCATGGAAGCAATGGGCTCATCCCAGAAACATGTACTTATTCATCCACAGATGAAAATTTTTCTATATATAGGCTTTGCATGTCATTCTTGGACCTTTCTTCTGGTGGAAAACTGAGAAAGGGGAAATGCCAAAACAAAACAAAACAAAACAAACCTCGACAACAACAACATGGAAAGAACACAGAACTGGGAATCAGGAGCCTTAAGACATCTTTTATTTTAAGAGTTAAAAGATGCTTGAAATGTAAGAACTGTGTAACATCAAAACTAATTTATATGGTCACAAATATAAATTAAAACATAACATCCTTCCTAATTTTAGTTAAAGGAAATGATGAAGAAAGTAGAAAAGCTTTGGAATTGAAAACATGAAGAAGTAGCCATATTCGGGACCGAGTTAAAGTGTCAAAAGAGAATAAACTTTACATATTAAAATTTTGTCCAGAACTGACCCAGTTAATCATCTATTGGCAGGTTCAAGTAAATTGTTTAATAATTTCTATGTGTGTTCAGTGGTGGATAATTATTTATGAAACAGTTTTACCTTTTTAAAATAGATTTTTGTCTAAAGAGATTAGTACAAAGAGTTTGCTTTATAGCTTATATTATAAATTCAAGGCATACCTATTCAAGATTTTATTCCAATTAATGTAGACTGCACTACTAATAGACTTCTTTTTCAGGTTTCATTCTCTTTAGATTGATGTTTACATGCTCATACAAATTGGTTCCTGGTTAATTCCTAATACAGTCTAATATTTTCATTAAAAGTCTGAAATTTCATATAGTTCATATTAAATGCTTTTGGACTTCTAATTTTAACTATTGGCTTTTTTGTGTGTTTAATAATATTTTAATTAAATGATAGCTTTTTTATACTGGCAGTATTAAGAACATAGTATTACTAAGTTATTAATAGAATGACCATACACACTGGTTTAGCCCTGTTGTTCCAACCAAATAATAGTGCCTTTCATAAGTGTCCTGGATTGTTCAATAAATTATATGGACATCCTAGTTATTAAATTTCTAAAGCATTCTATATTATTTTAGGCAAAGTGTATTCTATCAACTTAATCTGCAATAAGGAACCAAAAAAAAAATTTTGAGGTCAAAATTAAGTTTAAACGTCAGCCGGTGAAGAAAGAGGAATAACTAAAGTCCGGGTAGAGAGAATCTTGTGAAAGGAAATATATCAGTACGATGAGTGCATGTTTGCACAATCTGTTATCCCTTGAAAAGAAGAAACAATAACAGTGGTCGTTAGCATTTTTATTGGGACTCTATTTTTCCTTCTGATTCTGAATACAAACTCACAGTCATATACCTACTCATTCACTCACCTGAATTGAGTGTGATGCACTCTAATAATTTCTATTTTATCCTTTTTCATTAAAAATTAATACCGATCATGACCCAGTAAATTGATTTACTGCCCACTAAGATATCACTATGCACAGATTGAAAACATTCCCTTTAAGTGACTTTCTTTTATGGACTGGTACTGACTAGAATCAACAATAGTAATATTTTAGAAATCATAACACTTCTGTGGCAGCAAGTGAATTTTCTTTCCTCATTGAATTCAAATGGTTATCTATAGATCATATTTTGTTAATCAAATGCTGATCTTTGGTATTTAAAATAAATTAGAAATTTCTAGTGATCTAAAATGAATGTAAGAACAACATTTTTATATGCAAATATATTTGGTGGAGGACTTCATTTTATTATTTTCAGAACACTTTCATGAAAACATTTTGGAAATAAAACACGATTGTTGCTATTCTGCAACAATAGACTCACCATCACAATTAAAGAATGAGTTCTCCAATGAGACGGAAAAACTTTTAAAAATTGGTACTAGAGCCTTTTGATTAAGTACCACTTAGTACCACTAGTAGCTAGTACCACTAGTACAATAAATCTCTGCATTCATTTTCAGTAGAGTCAATTGTGTTATTTTTCATAGTGTTTATTTCTTTTGTTGTTTGTTTTTATTTTTCAATTACAGTTGACATCCAGCATTGTTTTATGTTAGTTTCAGGTGTACAGCACAGTAATCATTTACTTTTCAGTGGAATTGTAGATTACATATTGCTTAGTAGGATCTTTTCTTACTTTCAGCTATAATGAAATAATTGGCCATAGAGGCCTGCAACAGCAACTGCTAATGAACATATAATACAGTGCCTGGTGCTGAATTGGCTATATAAGCCACCAAAAAGTAATTCTTATATTATGGAAAGTGCCGTATTGGAATACTTTCTGCTGTGATGGAAAGAAAAAAATAGTATTGTGAAAGTTTTTCAAGGTGCGTTAAATCATTTGCCCTTTATATGAGTGTCTCTGCAGTGTCTTTTAATTATTATTAAAATACTGTGTCTTTAAGAAATTGCATGCTTTTATAGTGATTCATCCAGCCAAAAGAATACAAGTAGAAAGTTTTTATTTCCTTACTAAGATTAAACTCTAAAGGACCAAACCAGCTTCTAGTTAAATACCTTGATAATTCCCCCAGACTAGGCCGTGTGGGGGAAGACATGTCCCTGTCATCAAAAACTTAGGAAAGCATTATTGGCAACACATACAAAACTATCAAAATTATAAAACCGTGCAAGATGGTATACAAATAAATGTTATATTGGATGTAAATGTTGTAGGAGTTCAAGGTACTTATTTTAGTCTCGGCCGCCTTTTGAGGGGAGCTGGGAATTAAGTTGTGTCCCTTTTTTTTTGCTGCCTTTACTACTTGTCTCATTGTTAAATAGAGCCTGAAAAGAAAAAAGGAAAATAGTTCATACTGGTATGTTTCTTAACATTATTTATAAAGTGAGACAAAAATACAGCCAATAGTCAAAGAAAATTTTTATTCATTCAACAAAAATTGTAGTGATTGTATTATACCATGTGTGCTAGCTCTGAGGCTAATAATGACCTTGTACTCCATCTGCATAAACATAATCATGATCCAATGTTCAGCTAGGCCCTGAACTTGAAGGATGAGTAGTTTTAGGCAGAAGGATAAGAGTAAACCATTCCAGATAGAAGAACATAATGTGGCATAAAGGGTTGAAATTTGGAGTTCGAGAGGTGCTGGGAGATACAGTTATAAGTGTTTGGAAAGACAATGATGCTGAAAAGATAGAGTCAGTGCTTTGAGTGTTTGTTAAAAAATTTAGGAAGTCTTTGAAGGATTTTTTAAAATAAGGGAATGATATGGTCAGTTTTATATTTTAAAAAGCTATTCCTGATACAATGAAAGACGGGTTTTTGTATTTTCTTGGCTGTAACTTATCTCTGTAGTACATTTTTTTGCATTAAAAGTGTGTATCTGTACATATTTATCCGCACAGAAACGTATCATTTACTCAAGATTAGCAAAGTTAATGAATTGTTCAAGTTGAGTAAATTTTTTTGGTAAAGGAAGACTAGTGTCAAACTTGATTTTATTCTAACCGTTTTGATGGCAGTGTTTCTAAAATGTTCTTATTTCCGCCTTCAGAAACAGAAGAGTGAATATAATCATTTGAGTATTTAGAGTCACCCTTATGGATACTGATTGTTTTATTATGCCAGCAAGAATTGGGCTATTTGCCCACAATGCTAAAAAAGTGACTGGCTGATTTATTCAGTAATTCAACAGTTTTTTCAGCTCTCACTGTTATTTATTCATTGTGCTAAGTACAGAGATAAATTGGATCTTAAAGTATATTAGAAGCATATATATATATATATAACTGTAATACAAGACGAATTTAAGTGCCATTGGAGAGATGTGCTTGGAATACTGTGGAAGATGAAAGAGAGAGGAAAATACTTTCAGCTAGACCAGGACCCAGCAAGGCTTTTGGAAGGAGCATTTCATTTGGACACTGAAGGATAGATAATTGAAATGGAAAGGCAGTTAGAGGTAGGGAAGGAGCATACCTGTGGAAGGGAGCAACTTGTGAAATGTGGGAAGTTTATGGAAAGTACCAGGAAGTTGGAGATAAAAGAAATAGGTGGACAGGTAGAAAGCTAGAAGGCTAATCTATGGTATTGGAATTAATTTTGTGAGGGGCTGGTAATGATGTTTTTTAAGAATTTGTTTTTAAAGAATTTTTAAAAAGAATTTGTAAAGCTTTTAAAAACTGTCATTTAAATAAAAGTTAAAAGATTTGATGGAGAGGTGTAGAAATTGTGAGTGAGGTCATTTTAGGAGTCCTGAACCAGAACAATGACAATAGGAATGTAAAAGAAGGATAATGGATGTCTGGATATCATGGAAGTAAAAGTAAGCAAAATTTGGTAGATAATTTAGAGATAGAAGAATAAGAAGAAAGAGACAGAAATGGTTCAAGGTTTTAAATCTTATTGCTTGGGAGGATGGTTATACCAGGACAGTTAAGGCATCTGTTATCATGGTATCTGGTAAGAGAAAACTCGGCTTCATTACCTCACTGGCTGTCATTTATCTAGCAACACTTCATCATCCAACTGTCCACTAATTACAAAGCAAATAACCACACTTAATGAATCAGTAAGTTTGTTTTTTAGGAGAATGGAGCCTAAGAATTTTCTACCATAGTAGCATAATATTTATATTTTATGATGCCTACTTTTGCTGGTCATTGGTTATATAATTTAGGAATTCTGTTTGGTTGATAATCTTTTTGACCAACATCTTTTCTTTTTTAAAGGTCTTAACTAGTTCCCTAGCATTCTTGTTGGTTTTGTTACTTACCAATTTCCTGAGATTTGCTTTTTATATCTTGTTTTGATTTTTTTTAATGATTGACCTAACTTGGAATTTTATATGTTTGGATTTTTTTAACATGTCTAATATCCTCAGTTGCGGTATTGTGTTTGTTATGATTTCTAACATTAATTTTTTGAATGCTGTTTATAATCTGGATTAAGGTATAGTTAACTCTTACAAAAACAAGGCATTTTCTTGGCAAGAGCTAAACTGTAAGTAATCTGCTTTAAGCGACTTTATGGAAATAATAAAATAATACATAGATGTTCTCTTTTGGAGGTTAGGGCAGGAAGATGGCTTGTTGGAGACTGGTGATTCCTCACTTATCTAAGAAGTGGGAAAGTAGGATTTACCATTTCTTTGTTGTGTCTGGAGTTTGAGGAATGAGGTTAATTCTTGGCTGTTCAGTGTTTTGAATTATATATTTAATTGTAGCCTTAGCTAGAATTTATCCAATACAGAAGATACCTGGTCAAGCACCATATTTGATTATAGATTGAATTTTCTCTGGAATATGTAAAGCACTTCAAAATAATTTTTTAAAAATCACATCTCTTGGGATTGTGGATTTGTGACATTTTAATTTATAATTATTATGAGCCCTATCCAATTTAAGTTGAATGTGATTATATTAAAGGTAATTGAATGGGAATTTTAAAGTAAGGTGGTTTCCTTTCTTAAGTAATTTTGTAATCAGAACAATTATTTAATTACTCCTACTGAATCTGAAATGATATTTTGGAAATACTGAGACTTTTAGAGTGATTATGTTCAGGTACTTCTAAACAAAAATAATTTAAAGCAGATTTGTCATTATGTATTTTAATGTTTATTTCAATTTTAGGTGTGTCTTGGAAAAGTGGTTGACACTTTTCGCTTAAAACAGCATGCAAGTCCAGCCCATCTTAAGGAGAAATATTAAATGTCTTTTCTCACCTGCAACCACAGAGAAATAATACCTTTACTTTCCTGACCAGTAAGCAACTTACAGCTGGAGTATTGTTAGCTTTTAGCTCTTGGCAACCTGGAATAACTAGTCTTCCTTCAGTTTCTCTGTTTATAAGAATGTGTGGTAAAGTATCATTTATGTTTAGCTTTTCCCTTCAACTCTTGAAAATGCTTGCTCAAAATATTTTCCTGGACATCTCCTCTACTTTGAAATAACAGATGTTTCTGCAAATTGAATGTACTTTTTCTTTTATACCAAGGAGACCCAAGTTTAATAAAGGTTACCTTCATTTATTCGAACAATTTCTCTGAACCAATCACATGAGGCTGTTTCTACCATTAATACAACTTCTTACTTTGTAGGGCAAACCCAAGCTACCTGTCTCTTCTAGACTAATATTGTTAAGCCATAAATCTCATACAAATATTTTTAAAGGAAATCTGCTTTTCAAATATTTTGCATTGCATTCTGTTCCAGGTAGAATGTTAAACTGCGCAGGATCTAATTAACTTTGCCATGATTGCTCTGTGATTCTAGGTTAGTTATTAAACTTATAGTTATTGAGAATGGGAACTCTAAAAGTTGATGAAAGTAGTTTAGGGTACCAAAAAAAATAATCCAATTTGGGAGTAAAAATACCAAGGGAAAATGATGGTGAAATACTTATGTGGATGCTAATTGCGTATCTGTGTTCTTAATTCTAATTGGAAGGGGAACATTGCTCTTCATAACAATAAACTACTCACACCACTTTATATGTGCATCTTGGGAATACTGACTGGCTTGGTTATGTATGGCCCTATCCGAGGGGAGCAAAGGATTGGTGTTAGGAGTAGGAAAGTAGATCCTTTCTAATTTTAATGGACTGTAGGAGAGTGGATTTAACAATTGTTCTAATAGCTTCTTTTTTTTTTTAATGGGCTAAGAGATTAAGAGGTGGAACTGAGGGCTGCCTTTCTCAATTTGGGTGGTAGGTACTCAATACCCAGAACTGTTCACATAATTCATAGGGTCCAATGCAAAATGAAAATGTAATACCTTGTGTTAAAGTCGTTAAGAATTTCAAGACTGCGACAGCAGAGCGTTAAACCAAGGTAGGGCCTGTGTGATGTACCCCTGTGAACTGTGTCTTTTGGGCACTTATGCAAAGAGAAAAGTGCACATCAAAGAAATAAGAATTTGGCTTTTTAACAAATGGCTTTCTCTACTACCTTTCCCCTTCCCCCTCCCTCTGCCCCATCCCTGTGTTATACAAGCTAACATGTTTTCTCTCCTCCCTAGAAAAAAAGCCATGTTTCTTTTTCAGTTGAGACTAAGGGAAAGAATGCTATTTGCACAGTCTTTTATGTTTCGGACTTATGAACCTTGGAGGAATAGTGGCAGCAACTAGACTTGTTTGTTTATCCATCTCACACTGTGTACCCCTTGGGGCTTATTCATCCTCTTTCCACTTCACCACTGTCACCTCCATCATCAGCTTGTTAATTGTGATGGAATGATGACCTGTTCATGTCATTTTTATCCTTACGTCTTCCTGAATGAGTTCATAGCTACTATTGCCTATCTACCTTATACAGGCCTACTAGATGGAGAAGAAATTTTTTTCCTTCTAGTAGGGCTATTCCATGCCTCTTATTTTGGATATATAACCTGGTCATTATATCAAGTTTCACTTTATTCCAGAAATGCAAATACTCATATAGCAACAAAACAGATGAGATAGAACTTTTAGCTGAATGAGCAAGAAAGGATGATTGCAAATAAAAATATTTTGGTGGTGAATGTTTATTTAGTTATGATGTGCTTCTTTACCACATAAGTTTTAGATCCTTTTAAGAAATAAATCATCATTCTTTGAGGTCATTTGTATAGTGAATTTAAAAGAATATAAAATTAATTGAAACGGTTATTGCATATAATGGGCAGAAAGGTGGAAAGGACTATTTAAATATTGTTAAAGCCTGAAGTAAATTCTTTTTATTCTTTGTATAAAACTGAAGTCTCAGAAAACTGTCCTCAGTTTGTTCCTGTTATATTATTTATTGATTTGCTTTTCATCGATCCAGTTTAGTGTTTTAGACACATACATGTTGTGGTGGTGCCGGTAGTGGTTATGGCTGTATTTTGTAGTGTAACAGTATGGTGGGGTTTTTTACAGTCTTTTAAAATTGATCCCTAAAACATTTTCTGCCACCTTAAATAGGAGCCTTAGGAATGTTTGAGTGACTGGGTTTGTTCCTTTCTAAAGAAGCAATTGATACTGAAGGATAAGAAAATTGAGAATTTGTAAAACTAATCTAGTTTTTTTTTTTGTAAATTTCAAGTATAGAAACTGTTAGATTTAAAATACTTTGGAACAGAAAAAAGGTGTGTATGTGTATTGTTTTTTTGACACTGACGAGTAAATGCAAATATAGACTTTGTATAAAGTTATCTGGCAGGTTAAACTTTGTTTTAAACTTTTGGCTGTTCATTGCAAATATTGATGAGCCCCATTATGCTAAAACTGAATGTGTTAGTGATGTTCTTTTTTTAATGTTCTAGTGACTCCTGGTATAATCCATAGTAAAACTGCTTTTCCCTCTAGATATAATAAAATTTGTTGAATGAGGACATTTGTGTAATGGACATGTTTGTTTATCATCTTTTTCATATAATGGAACATTTTGTGTAAATCATCTTTTCATACAGAGAATACCATATGGCTGTCTCCTTTGTGTGTGTATTAATAATATGTTAAATACTCTTTTTTTTTTTTTACAGACTTCTAAATTGTTTAGACAATATTGCAAGGGTAAAAGTTGGATGTTATTAGAAAAAAACCGTTCTTGTAAGGATGTTGATACTAGAAAAACTATTCTTGTAAAATGTTCATGTTTTCACTTCTAAGTAAATAAGCGACATGTCGGGGACTACGACGTTTAAAAGTGATCATGGAGATATTAAGACACTGAAGTATTTAGGTATAATTACCAGAGATCCCAGGTGTTTAATATCCTTACTTTATGGACAAGTTTCCAAGGATTCCCAATGAATATGGAACTCTGGGTACTGGAGGTAATCATATGCTAGCAGAGTTGTCCAACTTTCCAAAGTCATAATGCCTTCAAATATTAATTACTGTAAAAACTGTGGCATTCTCTTTAAAATTTAGATCTAGTTATTCATAAACAGCCTAAACTTCAGAGTTGCTGGAGTCTATATGAAATCAAAAGTCAGAAAAATTCTTTTTTTCCTTTATTAAGGTCAAAAAAAATTTTACAATTCAGAGTAAACACGTCCAGTTCATTTTAAAGTATCAGAGCATCTAAATGTAACTTGCATACTTTGTGACTGATAAAACATTCTTTTGCATACTTTCTCATCAGCTTCTACCGTTCTCTCTCAATTTGTTTTCCACACATAACATTAGTATTCTGTGAACATTATTTTAAAGGATTGTTATAATGCATTGTATTTGTATCCTACAGTAATTTATTTATATTTTAAAGGAATTTGAATACAGTGTGGCAATTTTGACAACCAGCAGGCTCATCAAAGTAAGAGTCTATGTGTAATCTCATGATATACCAAATGCTCGCTCTTTTCTGCATAACAGAGACAGGGATTGTGTGTGGTTTGCCTTACAAATAGGGAAAGAGTAGCTGTCATCTAGCCTCTGAGTTCCCTAACTCTACTTCTGTATATGAATTGCTTTAAAATCCACCTAAATTCAGATTGTTCACCAATGCAACTAGGAAACAGAAGGTGCTAATTACAAAGTACATGATACCTCACTGTTCTACCGGTTGTGAAGAACCTAATTTCTACATATAAACTAGACTGATGAGAGAAGAATTTAAGTGTGACTACTAGCAGCATATTCATTTAAACAGATGATGCACAGTTGTTTTACAGGAACATTACCAGTGTTACATGCTGATAGAACAAATTTCCATTCATATGTTGTCTAAATGTCAAAGGTTAAATTACTGGATTTTCCTTTATTTTTTACCTCAGAAGTATTTGTTGAGTTCCTACTATGTGCCAGGTTCTTGATTGAGGTAACTAATGAGAACCTTATAATATTTTTCTATTCTAGGTTTTGGTTGAAGCTTTGAATTAGCCATTCTTTAATACTTAACTTGACTTCCTGTAGTTCTTATTAGATTAATCTTCTGAGGATAAGCAGAGAATGACTGTAGGCCCTAGGTTTTACTTTTAAAGAGGCAGGTGACAGGAAGCAGAAACCAGTGGCTTGAATGAGATTTAGACTTCTTGTGGTTTTTAATTTTTTATATGACATTTCTGTTAGCATGGCCACTTGATTACTGTAAGGAACTATGTTTCCTGATTTTGTAATAATAGCATCGGTTCTTTTGCAATCTGGACTTTGAATAATTCATTTCACAAAATCATTGAATAGCCAGTTCCTGTTCTCTCTTACCTAGAATTTTTCCAGAGGATTTCACATGGCAAGGTAACAGAAGAAAAGCCATTTGGGTTACTCTTCTGTTACATTTGTTTTCCTCCCCCTTGGATCCCTACATGTAAACTCTTACCTTCCCTTCCTGCTAACTGACCAGCAGCACCCTGTAATACTGTCATCCCTTTGTCCAAAAGAAAGATATAGTTGTATTCAAAGACCAATAAAATGTTATATCCTCCCTATTCCTACCTATAAAAATATCTCTGTTTTTTAATTAAGTTAGATTTTGTGTAATAATTTATTGAGAGAAAAGTAATAGAAAAATTTCAAGAACAGTACTAAAATTTTGATCCACTTTAATATAATGTTCCCCTTTTTAATTATGCTTTAAAAATAGATATAGGAGAAAATATAAAATAAAAAATGTAAAAAATAACATTAAACTTACAGTCCATTTGTTGTAAACTTACATGAAATAATCTGGATTTATATGTATTTTCTAGTAAAATAAAATGTATAATCCATACAAATTGAGTTAAAAAAATGACAGTTGAATTATTTTGCCCTTTCAAATGTAGAGCCATTATATAATTGTAAGAGCCATTTATTACTATAGAATTTAAAGTAAATTGCTATAAAATTTATTTTTAATTAAAATTTTTATTACATTGATGTTCCTTTACTAAATTTTTAAAGCATGTAAGACCCACTTAACAAAGTAGTAATCAAATGCATGCTTAAATAAAAGGTTATAATTTTCCCGGAAATAAGGAAGATTTAACCAGATGTTAAAATTATGTAAGAACATAAGAGAAAATATTGCCATTATTGTAATAATGGACCATTTTAGTAATTTCAAATTATTTAGTTACATTTTCTCAGTTCTAGTTTGGCACGGTAAAGCCTTATTTTGAAAAAAAAAAAACAGTACAGGAAGAATGTGTGCAGGTAACATTACTGCTATTATAGATCCAGCTGCAAGTCAGTGCATGCTTCAGAGGTATGAATAAATGTGGACTCTTTAATTTAGATGGTCTGACCTCTCTAGAAATATATATGTGTATGTACATATGTATGTGTATATATATACACACACACATACATATGTATATATGTGTGTATGTATGTATGTGTATATATACATATATATTGTAATATATAAAAAACGCTAAGTCTTTCTCTCCCCTTTTTTAGCCTTAGATTGTAAGCAAAAGAAATCAAGGTCAAGATCTGGAAGCAAGAAGAAAATGCTAACATTACCTCATGGTGCTGACGAGGTTTACATTCTCCGATGCAGGTACATGCCTAACTGTCAGATCCGCTTAGTTTCTTCAGATTTTGCGTTGAGACGTATTAGACGAATTTTTAATTTGTGACAGAATGTGTATTCCCAAGAAAATTGTAAATGAATTTTTGGAGACAAGCTCAAAATCTTACTCAATTCATAATATGCTGTACTTCAGTAACTAATGGATGAACTTTTTTGTATTAGCTAATAGCCTCTATGATACTGTGAATTATAAAAGCTTTTTTGTATTTTATTTGCTTTGTTTGGTTTAATTTGATTGGTTTTATTTTCTTTTTAATTGTCTTGAGTTTCTGCTTACTGAGAACACGTTTTCTCTCCTCTCCAAGTATTCCTAAGTATAGCTATACAAATCATTCACACCTTTATGCAGTTTAAAAAATTCTGAATTGGGGAAGGGTCTTTTGAAAAGGAGGGTACATTTTGGAAATATAGTTGTCCTAAATGTATTAAAATGCGTAGGTGTTAAGACCTGTTTTTAAATTTTAACCTAATAATAATGCCCCATTTCTACAAATATTACTGGTGTTATTATAGCTGTTAAACATATGAATTGGCATTTTGATGTTGCGTTTAATCATTTCAACTTTATGTGTATTTAGAAACTGTCAAGCACTATCTCCTATATATGGTAAAGTTTACTTTGTTTATGGATTTTATGGGAATTGGTTTTAAATAAAGAGAATCGGTCATATTAAGAGAACTATCATCAACTTCTTCTGTAGGTTTTGTGGCCTAGTCTTTCGTGGACCACTGTCTGTTCAGGAAGACTGGATTAAGCACTTACAACGACACATTGTAAACGCTAACCTTCCACGGACTGGAGCTGGCATGGTGGAAGTCACGTCACTATTTAAAAAGCCTGCCTCCATTACAGAAACTTCATTTTCTCTACTAATGGCAGAAGCAGCTTCATAGAACAAGGAAATCTTTTAAATAGCAAATTTGAATTGGATGTAAATTTGAAATTCTTTGTCTTTTTTTAAAGCCACATTAAATTATCCATTTATAAATACTAAAGCAGGAAAAAGGGGAAAAGTGAATTACAGTAACAACAGAGCAAATTAAGTACTTCAAACAGTAAGTAGTCTATATATTTTATATAGGATGGAAAATGTGTTTTTAAGGTTTACTGGGTTTTGTCAGTTAACTATTCACTCAATAAGAGATCAGTACATGTAAGCAGTCATTAATAAACTGTTGCACATGGATACTTAAAGACAGACTTATTGGAAAATTATGTTTTCTGCAGTATTACCAGAATCAAGGTTCTGTTTATTCCCCACAAGACTTGCATTGAAAAATAAGACATTATATTTTGTTCGTATGTATTTAGTGTTTTGTATAATACCAGGAACCGCTAACTAAATTTACTCAACTTAGGGCATTAAATATCATGTACTTCATAGATTGAGACTGTTCACTCAAATAGGGCAGAGTACTATTCTATCTAGATGTGTAAGTGTTTTTTTAAAATCACATGGAACGGTTTTTTTTATACTAAAAAGTGGAGGGAGATTTGTTTAAACAAGTATTTCTAAAAGAAATATGTACATAGTCCTGGAAATTATTTGTGGTAAGGAAATATTCTTTACTCCAGTTGCATTTCTCAGACAATAAAGTGGTGCATCCATGCTACCTCCTACTTTGTCAACAAAGATGCTATTTACCCTTTACATTTTTGTATCATAATAGATTTTAAAAATCTAATGTTCTTTATTGCAAGACATTCTTTTGTTAACAGATTTGTTTCTTTTTAATGTTTTACCTAAAATTTGACATGCTTACAGGACAGGTTTGCCTCTTACTTTATTTAACATTGTAGAAATGTAATTAATAAACAATGCTCACTACACAATTTAGAATAGGCTTTCTCATTTATATTCTCTTCCAAAATTGATCAGTTAGCAAAACTTAATACACCAATTGAAATATTTCTACATATGATGAGAATGTTTACAATTTAAATTTTAGAACTTGTTTTGGATGTGATTATATGTACGAAAATCGTGTAACACTATGCTTATGCTAAGAACCGACATAACAGAATTACTGAAATAAATGTGCTGTGAGGAATGGAAAATATGGTGCAGATGTCTTGGTCATGATAAATTGTGATTCTTCCTTTAAGCTTTCCAAAAACAAATTAGTTATTTTAATCTGAAATCAGGTTCCTTTACAAATAACAGTTTTTGTATGCAAGCACCATTTCATTTTATTTCATGTAGTATGGCTAATACTATAGTTGAAACAAGGATATGCATTGATACTTTTCTTCGTATGTAAATAAAGTTAAAACATTAAAATAAGGAGTATTTTGGTAGAGTATATACATACCTCACTGCCAGTGAAATTGCTTTCCTATGGTATATCTCCTTACCAGAAAAATCTCTAAATAAAAAAAGACTTAAAGAAAATTATAATGCGTATAGTGTGAAACATTTCTTATTTTTGTCATTGGTGGACATTGTCCACTTGAGGTTGTGTTTCATTTGATTTAAATTGTTTATACTTAGCCGGTTACTTTATTCACATACCTTATATACGTATGAAATTAGGAAGTTGGACTACTAGATGGATCATTCACGGGTCTCCTGATCCCTGAGGTATTAGATAAGGGAAAAGTACTTGTAAGTTTTTTTCATTTCTTGAAATGCTTACTATAAACTGTATTTTTGTAAATAAAGATAAGACTAAAACATCAAATTACTTTTGACTAAAAAACATACTAAATCTATATACCAGTTTTCTCTTATTGAGCAAGTTTTTATAGTTATATATGAATGTTTTTTTTAATTGGAAGATACGCTAGTTATATATGAATGTTTTTTTTAATTGGAAGATACGCTACATAGCAAGTAGAGTTAAAAAGTTAAAAAAAAATGGTGGGAAGACTAGCAGTCACTAGAACCCCTTTCAGCTCTGATTTTTATACTGCTCTGATTTTATCTTTTCAAGCCAATTATCAAGAGAGAGGAATACAAGTAATATATGTAGTTTGACCACAAATTTCATAAACAAACCTAGATTAAATTTTTTATGTTAAACTTTTATGTTAAACAATCATTTCCCTTTCTAGATGTAAAAAGAATTAAAATTTAGATTAAAAGTAAACTAGAGGGGTTGTTGAAAAGTAAATTAAAGAAAGAACATTATTCATAGTAAAGATAGTTGGGTTATAAAATTTAAAAAATTCTTTAGGAAACAACGTTTATTTTTTATTGAGCAACTGGAAAGTTAATGATTTATTTTTATTTGGCTTCCACTAGAAGAAAATAATAAAATAGTGCCTCAAGTAACATGATAGGCATTTATGTCAAAATATGGCCTGATTCAGTTTTAGTATTGCTTATTTTCTTTTAATTCCTTTATCGTTGCCTAAGATATTTTAGCTTCTTTAGTATTAAAGCTTTTTCTTTTTTTAAAAAAGTCTGGTTAAAAGTGTGGATTAATTTATTAATAGCATCAAGACAAAAAAGTTAACTTCTCCAAAACTAATATTTTTCACTATGCTTCTTTAGAATATGTTAGAATCATGGCATAGATAATATATCTATTAACATACCTATTTTAGATTTCACGTATTAAATGTGGGTTAAGGAGTTGATAGTTTTTCAGTAGTAATTTAATAGATAAACTTTTCTTAAGGACATACATATAACCTCTAAGGTTTTAACCTGTTAGTCCAAAAAATAGCTTTGATATTTTTTCCTCACAAGAAAGTATTACGTTCATTTTGGAAATATTAGGAAAATGAAAAAGTAAAAAATGAGGAAAAATACCTTTGGTATCATCACTCACAGATATTTACTTTTAACAGCAGCTTATTACATTTCTCATCTTATTGTTTCAATATAATTGTGATTTTAATGTATTATAATATATCTTCTTTTCCCAAAAGTTAATTTTAAATTTGAGCGCCACATTGTATAGACTAACCTTTGCTAGATCTGGAGCATTTTCGAACACCAACAATGAATTCTCTGATTCTCAAGACACCAACTGCATGACCGACAATTCAGTTCTGACACTGCTCACATTTCAGTTGCCAGAAGCAAGTATCAGCTCACCTGTACTTCTGATCAACCAGCTATAAATTGGGGGTTTCCACAAACCCTGCTTCAGGTTCAGTAATTTGCTAGAGCTGCTCAAAGAACTCAGGAAAATACTTGCTTTCCAGTTCATTATAAAGGCTGTAACTCAGTAATAATCAAATGAAAGAGATGCATGGGGCAGGGGAAGAAGGTGGCGTGGATCTTCCATGGGTATGTCACCCTTCCAGCATCTCGATGTGTTCAGCAACCTGGAAGTTCTCTGAACCCCATCGATTAGGAGGTAATTATGAAGGTTTCCTTATGAAGACGCATTTGAATAAATCATTAGCCATTGATAATTAACTCATTCTCTCTTCCAAAATGAATTATGAGCTGTACCATACCATTTATTAACAGAATTGAACCACTGCCTTTGTCATGTATCAAATTCTCATGTAACCTGGATCAGCATCTGTAATATGTTCTGTTCAACTGTTCTTTTTGTCTTTTTAAAATCCAGTAGCATATTTATTTGATTACGGGTTTTTTAAATATATATGTACTGTGTTGTGATAACTGATAGAGCAAGGTCCCTGTTCCTCTTTAGAACAGCAGTTCCCAACTTTTTTAGCACCGGGAACCGATGCTCCTATGAAAATCTAATGATCTGAGGTGGGGCTGAGGCGGTGATGCTAGCACTGGGGAGCGGCTGCAAATACAGATGAAGCTGCGCTCACTTGCCCACTGCTCACCTCCTGCTGCGCGGCCTGGTTCCTGGGAGTTGGGGACCCCTGCTTTAGAACACACTTATCTCCTTTACTGTTCTCCCACATTGAGATTGTCACAGTGATTTTACTACCTTTCTCTTCTGTTTCAAAAGTCTGAGTCCTTTTCACAGTCCTGAGAAGTCTTTCCTCACCCATTTACATTCAGTTTAAAAGGGCTAACCAGTGTTTACATTTCTCTTATTCTATCTTGATGTCTTTTTCCTAGTTAATTTTTTACTTTCGCTCTGAAGGTAAATAATAAATTGTGTAAAGGATCATTGGAGGCAGTCTTTTTCTCTTAGGGTATATAGATGATGTTTACTTTCAGGGTGCATAGACTGGCTATTGTATTGCCAGTCTGACTATTTTCCTTTTAAGTAACTTGTTCTTTCTGCCTGGATGTGTATAAGATTTTCTGTTTATCCTTAGAGTTCAGGAACGTTACTAGGCATACCTAAATGTGTGCTTTTCTTATCATTGCAGCCTGGGACCTAGCAAACTCCCATCTTTTTCTAATTCAAGTATAATTTCCTACTGTTATCTATTGAGTAGTTTTATTTTCTCCATTTGTTCCTTTTTCTCCTTCCAGAACCCCCATTATCTGCATGTTATGTTTATTTGATCTAGTCCTCAAATCTTTTTTCTTATGATTGTCATTTATGTATGTTTGCTTGTACTTTGAGATATTTCTTACACTTAACAATGACCAATCTACTCTTAAAATTAATCATTTAAAATTTTAAAATATGATGTTACTAAGCTTTCAGAATTGTGTGTGTGTGTACATGTCTATATGCACTACAATTGACTCTCCTTAAATACTCTTATTTTTATTCATATTTTTAACTTTCTTCTTTAGCATTCTGTTTTTCTGAAATTTTTTTGTGTTCTGATTATTCTGCTGATTTTCCTCTCTGGTCGCTGGGCTACCTTAAATGGGTTATTTTCTTTTTCAGATCATTGGGTTCAGATCTGTTTGTTAGGATATCCCGCATGTTAATAGTCCTCCAAGCCAGTAAAAAGTGAAGTAGCAGTCTCTGGTGAGGTACCTGAAAGGCATCCCCGATGTCTCTGAGCTCTCTGTAATCTCTGTCTCAAAGTCAAGGAGGATTCAGTCTATTCATTCAGGTCCTTTTGTGGCTTCAGGAAGTGCAGTACACTTACATAGGGGCCAGATAACCCTTATAGTCAAGCTGCTCCCTAGAATCCACCACCACCTGGTTCTCACCCTGAGCTTCAACACATGGAAAAGAAAGTTCCATATCAATTCTCTTTTCTTTCAGACGGGACCCGACACGGCTCCAGGCTTCCCTTACATTCACATCAGTTGCCTGTTAGTCTCAGCAGCCGTTTGGCTTAGGGAAAACTAAAAGCTTAGTGTTGGGAGTAAAGGAAAAGGACTCTCTGTTGAAATCACCTCTTTTCCCAAAACTTCTTACACCTTAAAACTTTTAACAAATATTGATTTTTAATTAGCATCTACTTCAATCAGTAGCTGTATCTTTTTCCTCCAATAGCACAAGAACCTTAGCATGCTTTACTTCTCTCCCATTCAGCAATTTGATCAGCCAAAATTTCACTTCTGTATTATTTTTAAAATTTATTAATTGTATTAAATCTCAGCCCTTCAGTACATACCTCTTTAGTATTCTGTGTGAAGAACACATAAAGCATTTCTGCTGCATACTGAAGTACAGACACTTGTATGGAATTGAGTTCCGAGTTAAACTAGTCACTTTTTTCAGGAAACATTTTTTATGGTGTAAATTGATATAAAATTAACCACTTTAAAATAAACCATTTAGTATATTCACAATGTGTTGTGTAACAGACAGCTCTGTCTAGTTCTAAAATATTTTCATCACCACAAAAGTAAACCCTATATACATTAAAAAGTTGCTCCCCATTCTCCTCTGTCCCCAAACCCTGGCAGCCCCCAATCTGCATCTTGTCTCAGTGGATTTACTTGTTCTACTTCCATATCATTTTTTTGGGTCAATACTTTTAATCCTAACTTAAATTTTTATTAGTTTTTCTGCCCTCCATGGTTTTGTATATGCATGTTATCTTGTTGAAATTATTTATCTTTTGTTAGAATATATCCTCAAGAAACTTTTTTCAGAAGGGGCTTATAGATTATAAGCTTTTTGAGTCTTTATACATCTAAGGGTGTATTTATATCCAGTTTGACTAGGAATAGAATTCCCTTAGACTTCCGAAAATATTGTTCCCTTGTCCTCTTATGTCCAGCATCATGGATAGTCTGACCTACTTCCTTTCTTAATCATTTTGTGTTTCTTCTCTGGAAATTTTAATATTATGGTTTTATTTATAATACGTGAAAGTTTACCACGATGTATTTTTTTCATTTATCTGCTCAGCATTTTGTGGACCCTGTCAGTTTGAACACTTAATGTCTAGTTTCAGTTCTGGGATATTTATTTGTATTATTTCTTGCTTTTTTCATTTAATTCTTTCTGTTACATCCCTGTGGAATTTCTGCAGGGTGGCTATTAGAATTCCTGAATCTGTCTTCCATATCTCTTACTTTTCCTTTTACATTTTTTTTCCCCAAAAAACTTTTGTGTGGGATATAACACTTTTGGTGTTTTTTGGTTTTGTTTTTCTATATATACATACATATACACACACACACACACACACACACACACACACACACACACATGTATGTATATATAGAAAAAGTGTGTGTATATATGTGTGTGTGTGTGTGTGTATATATATGTATGTATATACACATATATACATATATACACACACATATACGTATATATGTATGTATGTGTGTGTATATATACACACATATATACGAATATATATATGTGTGTGTGTGTGTATATATATATTTTTAAATTAGTTTCAAGTATACAGTACATTGGTTAGACATCTAAATAGTTCATAATATGGTCTCCTCATTGCTCCCTCCCTCCCCTGACCTTCCACCTAGCCAACGTATTAATGCTAACTGCATTCCCTATGTCGTGCTACCCATCCCCATGACCATCCATCAGCCACTAATTTGTACTTTTTTAAACCTTCACCCCATTCTCCCGGCCCCTGAAACCTCCCTCCCCTCTGTCTCTCACCAATTTGTCCACTGTATTTGTGAGTCTGTTTTTGATTAGTTTGTTCTTTTTATTCCTTAGATTCTGCATATAAGTGAAATCATATGGTATTCATCTTTCTCTGACTTAAATACCTTCTAGGTCCATCAAAGCAATATTTCTTTCCATCCCCTTCCTATATAGTGGTCTTGTTTTCTTATCCTTTCAGCCACTCTACCTTTTGGTTGGAGCACTTAATTCTTTTCCATTTAGGGTACTTGTTGATAAGAATGTAATTGTTACCATTCTTTATTCCTGTTTCTGATACATGCTTTTTCTTAAAAACGTCCCTCCAACATTTCCTGTAGTACTGGCTTGGTGGTGATAAATTCCTTTAGCTTATTTTTGTCTGGGAAGCTCTTTATCTGTCCTTCAACTCTAAATGATAGTTTTGCTGGACAAATTATTCTTGGTTGTATATCCTGGGTCTTCATCCTGTCGAATATTTTTTTGCTAAGACCTTCTGTCTTGCATAATTTTTTTCGAAAAATCAGCTGCCAGTCTTATAGGTGTTCCCTTATAAGTAACTATCTATTTTTCTCTTGCTGCTTTAATATTCTTTCTTTATATTTAACCTTTGGCATTTTAATTATGATGTGTCTTGGTGTGGGCCTCTTTGGATCCCTGATTTTTGTAATTCTCTGAGCTTCCTGGGGTTTTATGTCCATTTCCTTCACCAGGTTAGGGAAGTTTTCCATCATCATTTCTTCAAACAGCAGTTCAACATCTTGATTTTCTTAAGTTACACTGATCAGACGGATATTTGGACCTTTAATAGTGTCCCATATACTCCTTAAATTATTTTTATAGTCTCGGCATCGTATCTCTTGCCGTTCTGATTGCGCGTCGTTGGCTTTCCCATCCTCTAGATAGGGCATTTGATCCTTTTCTTTATTCACTTTGTTTACTCCTTTGTTGATTCCATTTAATATACTTCTCATCTCAGATAATATGTTCTTCATTTCAGACTGGTTCCCTTTTACAATTTCCATTTCCATTTTTATATTTCTTATCTCTTGAAGTTCTCTCTGCATTTAGCTACACTTCCCAAAAGTTCATTGAGCATCTTTATAATAGCGTTTTGAACTCTGCATCTGTTAAGACTACTTGACTCCATTATTTCTGGATCTGTTCTGTTCTCTCATATGGTTTCTGCTGCTTTTTCTTCCCATTTTGGCTGCCTTTCTTTGTCTCTTTCTATGTACTAAGCAAAGCTCCTAAGTCTCCTGGTCTCATTAGTGTGGATTTGTGAAGTAGGTGTCCAGTGGCACAGTCCTGAGAGGGGTTCAGCTGCAGCCAATTTTAGCCCAAGCCTGTGCCCCTCTGGGGCCACCTGTTAAGATTTAGCAAGCAAAATCCACAGACGCTGTGCTTGTAGTTGCCTCAAAAGGCCACACCAGAAACCAAGGCCAGCTGCTACCAGTGTGAGTCAAGGCACTGTTTAGGAAGGAGTACCTGACTTGCTGAGAGTATACTTGGATGTGTCTTGAGTGGGGCCGCGAGTTGGAGGAGACAAGATTTCAGGGAATCTTCTGGGCAGAATGACCTCTGTTATCCAGTTTGATGACGTCACAGCTATAAAGCGGCGCTGTATCTGGTGCACTGGTAGTGGGGAAGGGCTAAACAGGGAACAATGGATACTGCCGGCACTTCTGTACAGAGCTAGTCTCGGCTAGGCCTTCACCCTGACAATGTCTCTCTGTAAGTCCCTGGTGCCCCCTGCGCACAGCTGAATCAGCACTGGTGCTCAGAGCGAGCAGGTCCATCGCGGCGAAAATCTGCTCGCAGATGCAGCCCCTTTAAGAAGCGTCCCTCCGTCTCTCTTAGCTCCTCGAGACCAGGCAGCCCCACGTCCTCGCCACGTCCTGTCCTACCTTCTGCCCTTGCAGGGTGATTTCTTGGTCTTCTCCCTAGTTGTATGGCTTGTTCATCTAGATCCCAGGCAATTTTCCCTTGCTTGCTGCTCCTTATTTCCGTCACAACTTCGATTTGGTCTCCAGAGAGATGAACAGAGCCTCTATCACCTATGCCATTGTTTTCCCCCACACTTCTTTCACATTTTTTATCTATTTGTCTTTTGCACTGTGCACTGTGAGAATTCCTTAGCGTGGTTTTCCAATATACTAATTGACTCTAAAGCTATGCTCATTCTGCCAGTCAGTCAATCTGATTAATTATTTGGGGTTTGATGTTTTGGTTGGTTTGTTTTTTGGCACTCACACTTTTTATTGCTAAGATACTTAATTTTTCTGAAGGGCCTGTTTTGTTTCATGAATGTGATTTCCTCTCAGCCTTCTATTAATTGTGTATCTTTTCAAGTCTTTTTGCTTTACTATTGTTTTCTCAGGGATTTATTATGTTTGTTTAGTTCGATGCCTTTTATGGTATTGGTTTCCTTTCTTTTATGGTGATTCTTGCTTGTTTGCCTATCTTTTCAAATTTCTTGTTAGCTTTTCTGCACATGTTCTATTAATTCAGCCTGTTTTGGGTGATTATAGAAAAAGAGTATAACCAAAATGAAGTCTTCTGCATTTCTTTTTGTGGTATTGTTCAGCAATACCATGCTTCTGTCATAGCCGAACTAAAACCACCCGAACCTCTGTAGCCTTTCGCACCTTTTGAAGCTGTCTTCCCATGCGTAGTTTGGGTTATGATTTCCTCCTTCAATTCCATTTACCTTCTGTATTTTCTAGGATTACTCATAATTTCAGATTAATCAAAATACACTTTTTTCTTTCCCAACACTGTTACAAACTTTTAAAATTCTTTATGTCTGTTTTTAGGGATATAAGGATCCTATGTATATGTTCAATCCGGATCTTGATCCAAGCTTCAGCAGCTAATCTATAAATTATTGTGAAAATAACCTTTCTAATTCCCCCAATCACTTCTACAGTGATTTCCTAGTCATTGGTACACTTTTCAATATGATACACAGTTTTAAGGCATACTTTTACATAAAAGCCTTTTTTTTGATGGATTGGAGAATAGTTAATGAAAATAGGTTTAGTTCCCTAAACCATTATGAAGTCATATTTTAAGACATGGTAGTTAGGATTCAAAGCAGTGTTCTTTTTGGCTCCTCAAATCCTTGTTTTTCCTGAATATAATGTGCGTCAGTCCTTTTAGACTATCAGACCAGTGCTTTCTACTCACTGTGGTCACTGGCTATGTATTTCATGAAGACGCACAGACATAGGTAAGAAATGAAAGTATATGATTTTTTTGAAAGTCAGTCTAAAACACAGATGAATAAAATGAGTAAATTTTACCCTGATTTAAAATTTATATTCTGCTTAATTTTTTTATTTGATTGTTGTTAGATGACATTTATTGTTGTTCATTTCTCTATGCTCTAAGTGACCAAGTTGCTAATTTGGAATCTCCTGTGATATTTTGACTTCAGCTCTTTTTGGTTTCCTTGTGTGCTTTGCATTTCTCTCCTCATGTAAGTTCATTGGTAAGGGGCTCAAGGCTGCCTCTTTGATATAAGCTCATAGTATGCTAAACAGGAACCTGAGTGGGGTCCAGGGAAAAGGAGTTATAGGAAACAATTTCATGATCCTGAAGTCTAGTCCAGAAAATAAGAATCCCTGAGCTAAATCATAAGTAAGATTTCTTTGTCTGAATTGCCCCCTCTGCAAACAAACAAAAAAAAACCAGATTTTGCACTATCTACCAAAGGGAGGGGGGAGGACCTACTGATGACATAATTTTAAAACTCATCAGTTGAGTTATTTTCTTTAAACCCTCATCTGACATTTCCCTAGAGAGCTTCTTACTCAAAGAATTGCCTGTAATCCATTATTATTTTGTCACTTCTTTCTCACATCATCTTTGGAGGGGAGGAATTCAGCTAAATGTTTAGTATGAATATTTTGTAAATACTGATTTAGAAATTTGTAAATAATAAATAGTAAATTCTCAATATCAGCTAAGTGTTTAAGAGCAAGGAGACATCAGAATCACTCTGGCTGACTAATATTCATTGGCAGACATGGCAGAGGTCACATGCCCCTTCCTAAAGAGTTGCTGGCAAGGGGAAGGGATTCCTACGATTGGCTTTTCCCTTTCCTGGCGGAAACAGGTTGTGGAGTCAACCAGCATTCCTATAGGGAAGTTTTCAATGTTTCTTTCTTACTATTTTTGTTTG
The DNA here is from genome assembly GCF_902729225.1 of Pteropus medius. Taxonomy (NCBI): domain Eukaryota; kingdom Metazoa; phylum Chordata; class Mammalia; order Chiroptera; family Pteropodidae; genus Pteropus; species Pteropus medius. The sequence continues at coordinate 20,696,395 of NW_024350319.1, read as the reverse complement.
ATTTTTTTTTGGGGGGTGGGGGGTGGGGGAGGATTCCTTCTTGAAAGTTATCCTCATGTCAGATGTAGTTTAAAATTCCCATTAAAAAGAGCAGGCAAGCTTTTCCCAACCGTGTTGTTGTCCCATACCCCATTATATACGGTTATGCTTTCCTGTAACAACACCTTTTAATTAAAATGTTCAAAAATGTTGAAATTTTATTAGTTTACAATGAAAGACCTAATCTGTTCAGAAGGAATTGATGTTAATATGAAATCACTAAAAGAGAATCAAGGATTAGATTACAAACTACCATGGGGAAATGTCAATCCAACCGTTTCTCAAGTGATTACTTTTCACTGTAGAAGTTTTATTTCTTTTTAAATTTTTTTTATTTTGGGGGGGGAAGTTTTATTTCTTCAAAAACATAAAACCGAATAATTTTGCCAAACTGGTTTAAACTTGAGAAACAAACTCCATTGGTCCTTTAAGAGTCATATCTAAAACATTTATCTCTTGAGTTCTAAAGAAAATATATAACTTTGTAGAAACTGTCGGCTTAAGACTTAAATCCTGTATGGTTTGGGCGAATTAATCCCTTTTACTAGACATTTGTCTTAAGGCTTTGGCTTAATTCCTTTTAGTAAATGAAGTATTTTCATATTAATGGTTTAAAGAGCAGTATTATCAAGGATTGCTTTGACCAAGAATATAATTTAACAGACTGTGGCCCAATATTTTCCTGGGATGAATCCAGTTGTACCTGTGTTGGATGTTGCCACTTCCTATTGCAGGGAAGGACTTTATCTGTGTTGACTGTAAATACTAGTTCTTATAGCAGGTCCTTCAGGTTGATGCCAATCATATGGATGAGGACAAATCATATTTATACTAAGAAATATTCTGTAGAGATTGCGTATTGAGGAAGATTGGTGGGCGGCAAAAACAGATTTGACAAGGCTAAGTAGGTGGAACAGTCTTAATTCTCAAAAAAGATCAGAGAGTAGAAATAGTGCTAGGGGTTGTTAGGAAAGAGACTTCGTTTAGAGCAGTTTTCAGCTCAACCCAGTGGATATGGTTGAAGAGCCAACCAGAAGAGGAAAAAAAAACACTTTGCTTTCTTATGGACTAGAGCTGAAAGAAAGAGGTATTGGGTAGTGGATTTGTTTAAACTGATGCAGGAAGGAAGAGGACTTCTATTTCAAGAGTAGCTCTGTTTATCCATCATTGCCACTGATTTTCACACTACTTTCTCTGATAGTACGACACTGTCAGAAACACCCAAATGACAAATACAATTCCAGTAGACTTTTACTGAATAAATACAATATTCCCCTGACCATACGAAAGAAGAAAACGTTTTCCATGATTTTAAAAAACAAAATGAATGGCATCTCCCACTTTGGTCAATTTGATGGTGGTGAAATGACGATGATGGTGGCAGTGACAAAGGCTTATCTGAAGTCTAGTGGCTGTTAGTGTAAGGAAGTTGGGAATAGTGGAAAGAATACAAAACCAGGTGTTATAACTTGATTTTTAGGCCTGAGTTGTTCTTTATTTTAGCCAAACACAAGACCGTGAATTCATATTGTGTTTAATTTCCCTAATGCTAGGGAGTGAACTATATGATCTCTTGTCCTACTACCTCTAAAATTCTGTAATTACAACAGAAAGTGTCCATGTTAACCCTAATAAACTAGCCTAACAGTATCAAGGATATGAAAAATAACATATACAGTAAAGTGTCCTTTTAATTAAGTTTATGCTTAATTATAATTGGTTTATATAACAATATTTTTCTGGAACCTCTGCACCTCAGAAAGGTCTGCAGAGTTTATTTTAGCAAAGATAAAAGGCAAAACTGATAACATATCGCTGCATGGAGGCTAGCAATTAGACATAAAGCCAGACAAAATCACAAGGAGAGCCATAAATAAAAGAGAATCTTAATGTGATTTAAATACCGTGACTGAGTTGCATTCAGCCTCAGCCTGGTCACCAAGTCCACTGTGACATCATCCTCTATAGAGATGTATTCTAGCAAAAGACTTCTGCATCCACCATCTGGCCCCTGACTCAGGGAGCACATCACACTGAATGACACATAACCCAGTGGGATGCACCAAATTTGCTTAAACATGAGCGCATCCTCTTCTCTTAACAAAGACTGTTGTGACCCTAATTTTATTTTATAGTAAATAACAGTCTTCTGGGTAAGCCTTATAAACATTTACTGATCTTCTTTCATTGTCGAAACCATAATTAAAAAAAATATGTATTGTAAATTTCAGCCTAAATTGAGAAGCCAATTAGATGTGCTTTAAAAATTCATTCTTTACGTGGTCAGATGTAGAAGTAAAAAAGAACTAAACTGTATGTGACTAGGTAATCTGACCCTCCAAAGGCAAGAGTTTTAGCAGAGAGTTTCAAAATTAGAGTTTCTGTTCTCTCTCAGCCTCTTGGAAATGTGTCAAATGAGCACTACTCAAAAGAGAAATTTCTCTAAGATTTTGACTTTTTAACTTATACCTTAAACTATGATTTCAGGCATGTTCCAGAATGAAGTCAGTCACATTCAAATCTTTCTAGTCTCTAAGATAGAGTCCATTGGGCTGCATTTATCTTATATTTGGGAATATTTTACACTTCAGGAGAAAAAGTATTATTTGCCTAAGTGGAAAGTATTTTCCTTTAAATAAATCTTTGGCATTCCTCAGACTGCTAATTATTTGATTGTCTTTTGGGAGGGAAGGAGACTATATTATAGAAGGAGACTATATAGTTATTTAAAAAGCACCCCAAATCTACAGATCACTAGTTTAATACTTGAGATTTTCGATGGTCTCTGGTACCCTGTCTGACCAAGATAAATGGTAAAAAACGAGCATTATGTAGAAATTGAGATAAAATTTAGTCATTTTCTTCAGAAAGTTGTATAAAACTATAACCTTTTCTTAGAATAAGGTGAGAAAACTTCAAGGTTTTGAATAACTGAGCTGCAATTGACAAAAAGTAAAAGGAAATAGAAACACCATTTAGACACAGTAAACTCAAAGAGGAAGGAAAATGGTCTCCTTACAGATGAAAAACAAGTTCAAAATGATCTGAGAAAGAAATATTAATAAATGTTAATGCTAACTTCACGTAAACTTAATTAGAAATGAGTGGAAATGGAGCATGTGACAAATAATATAAAATTCTGGGCAAGTCTACTCAAGTTGGACTTCTTCAGGTCCACAGCATTGATGACATATCTCATGTTTCAAGAATTGACCTGAAATACTGTGGATCCAAATGATAGTGGAGCCGCTATTCTTGTGAAGGGTGATGAAGTGAATGAAAATTCCAAAAAGGCATAATGCGGATATTTTTAAATGTCTAGTCACTTGGACATCCTAGTCTAGAAAACCACTGAAATTACTTTAGGAAAAACAAAACACGAAACCCTTAATTCATAAACTCGTTCAAAAGAGCAATAGGCTGTGTAATAGCAGTTTTAACATTTTAAAGAATAAAATTCAGCCAGTCTGATACTAGGCCCCACCCCAATATTAGTCCCATTATATGAAATAAGTTGACCGGCCTTTTTCTTTCTCTCCCGAGTTCTAAACAATAAGAGATGGGCATAAACTTTAGTGAGAAGGATTTGGACAAAGAATGAAGAAGAATATTGTTAATTGTTGTGGGTTAGTGAGTGAATCTTACCCTGTGGAAATCTTGTGAAAAGTTACTATCACCCAGAACATTGTCTATGGCATGTGTAGCCCTGTGGTAAGAGCTGTGATGAATTACACATCTCTGAGCTGGGGAATAATCAGCACAACCACCAAATAACACAAGATAGAAGCATGAAAATACATGTATAGATCAACATAATAACAGTATTTAGCTAATTAAATTTTGGGGATATTCTAACAGCATTTGGATAGCAAAGGAGTCTTCGTTTGTAGCTTTGTCAATGAACACAACTTTGAACTGTGTCTGATTCTTATTTGCGTCTATAATCTGTATGCAGTTTCTGGAACAGCCTTGTCCTGGAGAAAATTTTCAAACACTTGGCACTAATGGAATTGTTGTTAGCAAACTGTCAGTGTTTTTCATAGCACAGACTTTGACTTCCAGAAGATTCAAGCTGTCTTAGAGACTCTGAGAAACGGAGGCTATTAGACCAATGCCCGGTATATCACACTGAAGGCTTGGATGATGTTGAACTAGAATCCTGACAACTAGGATACCTGACTGAGATTAAACTGTTTCTGCTGGTATAGATATTAGTGGCATTTTAGATTAGAAGTTTTAGACTTCACTCAAACAACTCATTAAAATCCATACCCTCTGTACCTATAGAATTACAGATTCAACATAAGAATAACATATGCAAGAAGTTTTAATCCTGTGCAGTGATGTGCTGGTAAGTGTTTACTAACTGGTTTTCCAAGGCATGCTGTATGTGTTGGGGGTGGGGGACATACACATACCTTATTTGTATATCATCTGCAAATTGCTATGATGTAAATGTCCCCTCCATGGTCAGTTGCAGTCTAGCAAAATGACACCACTAAAGGCAGAGTTGAGAAGAGATGTACACAGTCACCACTTTTGCTCCAGCATAGCAATGGTCCTATGTTCAGCATACACAAAGCACCAAAGTTTAGAAGGCTCACTCTATGTCAGTGGCCCCCAACCTTTCTGGCACCAGGGACCGATGCTCCTGTGAGAATCTAATGTCTGATGATCTGAGGTGATGCTAGCGCTGGGGAGCGGCTGCAAATACAGATGAAGCCTCATTCACTGGCCCACCACTCACCTGCTGTCTGGCCTGGTTCCTAACAGGCCATGGACTGGTACCAGCCTGCAGCCCAGGGGTTGGAGACCCCTGCTCTATGTCATTTCAATGACCATTGTCATTATCAAGTAGAACTTCTCTCACCTTGTGACAAGTGCTCTAAAAACAAACCAAGCAAAGCACATGCCTTTTCCATCTGAGAGCTGTGATTTTTAAATCCTAAAGATTTCATTATTTAACAGATTTCCCCCATGATATTGCTTTTGTAGAACTATCACCCAGTCTCTTATATGTTCTGATTGCTATAAACAGAAAATGAAATGTTTACAGGTTAACAGAACTAATTTTTAGTAGCAGTAAGCACAACCATCAGAACAAAAATATTTTGGAAGCATGTTTTATTTTGAACTTTAGTATTGAGGGTGTTTAAAAAACTGATAACACTGAGAAACACTACTTACCATTCAATAAAATGCCTGGCTAGAAACACGTTTCGCAACGGTTCCGGAATGTCTCCATTTGCTGTTTGGGGGAAATAGTAGAACTATCACATTAACATGTCAGTTCCTGGCCCACCTCCTACCTTCATTCCCAAACCTGCACATATCTTTGTAACCCCAGAACTCATGTATCTCATATCTTCAGTTTCTCTGTAAAAGCCTTTTTGCAGAACAAAATACCATTAACTTTCCCAATGCCAGAATGCCCCAATGGCTCGAGTTTTGGCCCATAAACCAATTCTTTGGCAAGGACTGGAAAATATAGTTGCTTTCACATTTACTTCTGTATTTAAAAGACAAAGCCACTTGGCAACTTGCCAAAAACCCTCTAGAGGAGAAAGTTGATGGATTCTTAGGACACAGTTATTCCAATCATGGTGTAGTTAATATTCATTCTAAACTGATAATGTTCATAATAACACATTGCCATTCACAATGAACTTCCACGCATATGTCCTTCCCATTATGCAGTACTGAGTAGTGTTGGTAACAAAATGTCATCATCTAGTCTCTGAGCCTCTTCCAATGATTAATATGCATTTATTAAATAAATAGGTGATAGATGCTTTCTGTGGTGAGGCATTATGGAGTCTGTCAAGATGAATTAAGACCAACCCATTAGTATTTGACTTAAGTTGAGCAGGGCTTAGAAGTGCTCACATGTTGATATAAAATTCTTATTTTCTCATTTTATCAGTGGGAAAGAATTTAAGCTCAAATTGGTCATCACCATGGTCCTAAGAAAGTTTTTTTGTTACTAGATTTGTTTGATTGGCTGGTGGTTTTTCCTTTTTGGCCGGTTATTTAATGGAAATAATCACAATTGATAAACACATCTCTAAGTCAATAAATTTTTATACTGCACATCTAAGGATATACTCAAGAATTTATATCTTCACTGAGTTTTTCTCTGATAGTAGCAGTAAATGACAATATGACCCAATCATCTTAATTGCTGTGAGTTAGCACAGCTATTCTGCATTGCTTTTGGCTAATGAATTAGATTCATCACCTGGTTCTAATGTGGCTGACATGTCACTAACTGAGAGACAGTGTAGAAGAGGACAGAAAAGAGAAGAAAGAAGCAGGAGGCAAGCAAACTTTAGTTAACACACTAAGATCACAATCTGTGCCCAAAAAAGAAATTTTAAAAAAATACAGAGGGTCTTCATGATAGAAACTGAGTCATAAATGATGTTTTGAAGCATCACAGTAAGGCTTTCTGCAACTCTTACAGTTAGACCTCCAGCTCAGTTCACTCTGTGGTGCTAGAAAACAGCTAAGGTACCTTTGACATCTAGAGTTGTGAGCTCCATGCATGGATGAAACAAGTTACTGAGGGAACCTTGCTGCTTTGCCATGGGGGCTGATGATGGAGCTCCCTGTTTGAAATTATAGTGTTACCAATGAACTTTAATTTTGATACACAATGAAACAGGGGCTTTCCTTGGTGGCAAGGTGTTTCTCTGGGATGTCTACCCCTTCCGTATCTTTAGCAAATGTTGTTAGGAAGTGAAGTGCTTTTTAAAGGAATCAGATATACACAGAAATGTGCTCAATGTTATGGTCTCACAACTCAAAAACTCTGCTGGAGGTTTTGCAAGACTCTTTCCCCCAGATTCTGGAATACATGGTCAACCCTGGGCCACTGCCAGGGTGTGTAGGTACAGATACATGATTTCCAAACACTGAGCCAAATCTGGGGCCACAGTTCTGTATTTCTCATATGCCAAGTTTTATAAATGAAAGCCAGAGCAAGAAGCATGGTTTGTGTATGGAACCACCAGATGGCACTATGTAGAGAGTGAAAGAGCATTTATATTCTCAGGAAGGCAGATGCTAGTTTGCCATCTTAGTTTATAAAAGGACTTTTTTAAACATCTAAGCCCAGGGCTTAAGAAGGAAAAGAAAAAACAATTGCTTACTTCCTATGGTGGAATAGCCTTTTTAGGCTTGGAAAGTGCTGTGACTTGGTGACATTTCTGGAACTAGCAAAAGCCCATTTATAAACGGTATTTCCAGGAAAGACTAGAATAATTGTTAAGCTACATGGGGTGAGGAAGAAGAAGAGACAGAGAGACCTTAGTAAAAATTAAATATTAAGTTGAAGAGGACCAGAGAAAAGCATCAGTAGGTAGAAATACAGAAATAAGTTGGGTGTTGCCACCCAATGCTAATCCATTTATCTAAGAAGAGAACATCACATCACTTTTTATTCACAAGGCAATTATATGGAACCATGTGAAATTGCTGATAGTCAACGATCTTTGACCTACAAAGATGGTCATGGCATGTGGTTCAACCTAATAAAACTAGAAAATATTGGAAACCAGTTTGTAAAATATGTAAAAGACACTAAATTATCTCATAGCTTACTAATACTAAAGTGCTAGAAAATCCAAAATAAATTATTTTTTTAAAAAAAAACTATAGTCAACTTTTAACCTCAAGTACCCATGAACTTTTAATCCAAAATACTCTCCACATGCCCAGGATAATTTGAGAATACTGCAAGTTTGCAAGTGTTTTTTGTTTTTATTTTTGAGAGAAAGCAAGTCAAGTTAAGCAAGCATTTTCTATTAATCCCAAAGGAATTTAACACTAAGCTATGTTTTTCATTTTAAAAAACCTAAAGGATGCTAGCAGAGATCAAGAACAGTCCCACGCTGGTGAGTATTAATCTTTCTGCATCAATGGTACAAAACCTACCCAGCTGTGGAGTCTCCCACCCACAATGTAACTTTGATCCGTGGTGCCATTTATAGGTCCCCTGCCACTCTACAGCAGAAGAGTCAGTGGGCCTCTGCAAGCAAGCATTGGGCCTAGCTGTGCCATCCTTGTCCAGGCCCACCCCTGGGCACAGGTGGGATGTGGACTTTAAGTAGGAGCATTAGAGTGTTACTTCTGTCACTTCTCATCCATGGTTTCTGTATCATTTGAGACCACTTTCCGTGTGTGCTGACAGATCTTAAAAGGGCCTAGTAATAAAAGGTACATTTTGGTTATAAACACAGGAAGAAAGCAGACTTAGCATTTGAAAAGAATATTGAATAAAAATATACCATTTTCTCTATATAGTGAATTTAAAATAATCTGATGGTATAAAGGGGGAGGCAAATAGTATCTTGATAACATTTCTATGGGATAAAAAGAAAAAAAAATATCCAATTTTCCCAAAAGTGTGAGAGAGTACTATGAAACAAACCAATTCCTCAGAGTGGTTTTGGTAAAGGTAAGTATGAGGTACTGGAGAGTTTACAGTGTCCTTTCATACATAACCATCCTTGTAATGCTCTTATGACATGGGTATCATTTTCCTGATTTTACAGATTAAGAAACAGAGACATATCTAGAGATTTAGTGACTTTTCTGGGGTCATAATTAGTCTGCCAAAGAGACGGATTTCAAATCCGGGTTTTGCCGAAGTTTAATGCATGGTGGAAGGAAAAGATCATGCTTTGGTGTCACACACCTGGGTTTGATGCCCAGTACTGTTTCTTATTGTGTTATCTTGTTTCTTAACTTATTCTCAAGTGAACTTCTTCAGTTTCATTATCTACAAAATGGCAATGATAACCTCTCCTTTAGAGAGTCATTATGAAGATTAAAGATAGTATATAGGAAGTACATCGAAAATTGTAAGTACTCAAAAATGATAACTACTTTTCTTGGCTTTCTGCTAATATGAGTACAAAATTCTGCCAATTCTTCCTCTTTAGTAGAGCTTCAAAATTGATTGAAGGAAATTAATTCAACATCACAAAACCTGTTAATATCAGAATCAAACTTTAAAGCCATAGTGTTTTGGACTCAAAAAAAAATGTTATGGATTGTCCAGAGCTGCACTTCAATGTGGTAGCCGCTAGCCACTATTTAAATATAATTAAAATTAAATAAAAATTTTAGTTCTTCAGTCACACTAACCAACCCTGACTTAGAGTATAAACCCTTCATTCCTCCTTCCTCCAAGTTAAAAAAAATGAGACTTTCTTAAAATATGTTCAATGTTCCTGTCTACCCCTCCCCACCAGTCACTGCCAATTTACTTTCTATATTTGCTACGGTGTTTTTATTAATAGCAGGAGCCATTCTGGTCCAAATACCCATAAAGTATCTCTCAGTTGTCTGGCAGCTGATGCTAGCTGTCTGCTGGGATCGTAGCTGGGACTGTTGGCCAAATACTTGCACAAAGCCTCTCCATGTAACCTGGTATTCCTCACAGCATGGCCAGTCTCCAGGAGCAAGCATCCTAAAAGAAAGAGAACCAGGTAGAAACTGTATCATCTTTTCTAATCTAGCCTCAGAAGCTAAAATCATACATCAGCATTCTGTCCTCTGTTCATTAGCAATGAGTCACTAAAGCTGGCCTATAGTCAAGGGGAGAGGAAGAATGTCTTAAGAATTTGCAACCGTGTAAAGCCACCATAGTCTGTCACAAACTATGACAGCAAAACACAGTCATTCCTCCCTAGACCACCCCCAAAACTCTCATCTATTACGATGTCAGGATCATGTTCAGGGTCAGGATTTCATTACCTAAATGAGATCCAGAGGCATATGAGCTCGTTCCTTCATTATACTATGTGGAAAAAAGAAAAAAAGACTCATATGGAAAGAAAAGTACTACATGATCTCATTCATATGTGGAACTTAAAAATATAGAATACATAGAAACAGTAAAATGATCATTACCAGGTAGGGGAAATGAGAAGATGTTGGTCAAAGGGTACAAAGTTGTAGTCATTTAGGATGAGTAAGTCTGGAGATCTAAAATACAATGATGACTGTAGTTAATGATACTTATTGAATACTAGAAATTTGCTAAGAAAGTAGATTGCAAGTGCTCTAACCATTAAAAAAAAAAAAGATAACTGTATGAGGAGATGGATATGTTAATTAGCTTGGCCAGTAATTCCACTCTGTATATCAAAACATCAAGTTGTGCACCTCAAATATACACAACTTTTGTTAAATAAATAACATTGTTTTTAGCCTTGAAACCAATTTGAGTAGGGCTCACTCAGGGAACATTCCTCCTTCCTCCAGTCAGCTGGGGCTGCTCGGTAGTGAATTTGCTGAAGGCTTATTCATTCATGTGTCTGGTAGTTAATACTAGCAGTCAGCTTGGACTTTACTGGGCTGTGGCCTTGAACAGCATCGTGTAGCCTCTCCATATATTCTGGCCACTCTTCCAAAATGGTGGCCGTCACCATTTCTCACTCGTTCCAAGGAGACTCTTAAGAGTCTCAAGAAAGGGCCAGATGGGAGCTGCATCGCCTTTTCTGGCCTAGCCTTGGAAGACGTTCAGAATGACTTCTGCAGCATCTGTTCATTAAAAGTGAATCATTTGAAACTAATAATGAAATAAAATTTTTTAAGAAGTGAATCACTAAGGAGTGATGTCAGTGAAAACAACAGAGTGAGAAACTCTGAAATTTCACCCTTCGCGAAAGCAATGTAAAAACTAGCCAAAAACCTGTTTAAAATCAACTTTTTTTCAGAGCTCTACAAATTTACCAAAGGCAACAACTTGGGGAGGGACTATTCAAGAAAAGCAGCTGAATCAAAGTAATAACAGTGAGATTGGTGACATTTAAATATACCCTAGCCCACTCTCCATTTTTCAGCTCATCAGTAGCTTTGAAAATAACAGCCCACATTTCAGGTACCTCAGAGAACAGAACAGTCTCCTTTTGCAAAGAATTGCTATAATTTGAACTGTAGGATGGCTTTGCAGAAGAACAGATAGAAACTTCTACCTATGTAACCTGACTCAGAACTCATCCAGTGCTATAGCTGGTACACGGGTGGTGTTTTGTTGAAATATTTACAAGCAAACATTTTAGTTGCTGCTGCCAGGGATGATAACAGTTGGGCTAAACAATATATAAATGAAAAAGCTTAGAGGAAAAGACTAGGGAATGCAATGTCTCTAAAGGCTTTGAAAAGCTCTTGACATATGTCTGGAAATCTGAAGGCTGCACACATGTATAGGGCCATATGCATGCTCGGGAAGATTCAAGAAGGCCCTAGGTTGTCACCGCCAGCTGACCTTTAGGCTCTGCACAATCAGAAAGCGAAGGCTAAGGCAGAGTTTTAAACCACCTGATTGAGTGCTTAAAGGTGTGCTACAACACACACAAAAAGCCCCTCAGCAAAAAATTGATATTTTATGACTCCAGGCATTTAAGGAAATCTCAGTGCAATTATTAGCTGACCACTAAGCCAAATAAGTGGAAACTGAAATTGCTTCACATAACAAAGAATGCAGCTTTATAGGATTACTTCAGAAAAGTCGCTACATAAACAACAGACCTTAAGGAAAGAGAGCATCTGATTTCCAGACTTGCCATTTTAGAATATTCAATATAATCAGTTTTCAAACAACAAATTATGAGGCATGCTAAGAAGCAAGAAAGTATGACTTTTGTTAAGGGGGGAAAAAAAAGTAATCAGTAAAAAATGTCCAGAAGAGTCCAGACACTGGACTTTCTAGACAAAAACTTCAAATCTGCTATTTTAAATATGTTCAAAGGAAACCCCATCTCAAGAACTAAATAAAAGTATAAGAAGGGTGTCTCACAAATAGAAACTATCAATAGTTAGAAATCATTTAAAAATCTGAAGTTAAAAAGTATAGTAACAAATGAAGAATTCACTTGAGTGACTCAGCAACAAATTTGAGTTAGAATGAATCAGAGAGATTCATTGGGAAATTCACAAATTGTGGAAATTAACACACTTTTAAAAACAGATGGCTCAAAGATGAAATCATAAGGGAAATTAGAAAGTACTTTGAGATACGCAGAAATGAAGTCACAATATACAAAACTTTTGGGATGCAACAAAAGCAGTAAGTAAAATACATTTAAAAGTGCAAGTAAAAGTACATTTAAAAAGATCTCAAATCAATAACAACCTTCTACCTTAAGAATCTAGAAAAAGAAAACTAAACCAAAACCAGGCAAAAGGAAGGAAATATTGAAGATTAGAGCAAGAATTAATGAGATAGGTAATAGAAATTCAATAGAGAAAATCGATATAACTAAAAGTTGGTTCTTTGAAAAAAAAGCAACAAAATTGGCAAAACTCTAGAGATCAAGAAAAAAGAAGACTCAAATTACTAAATTCAGAAATAAAAGAAAGGACATTACTACTGACCTTACAGAAACGAAAAGGATTGTAGGGGAATACTAGGGAAATTATATGCCAACGAAGTAAATAATGAGGTGAAATGGATATATTCCTGAAACACACAATGACCAAAACTGATTCAGAAAGAAATAGAAAACTTGCATAGATCTGTAACAAGTAAAAAGATTGAGTTAGTAATCAAAAAACTTCCAACAAAGAAGCCTTAGGACTAGATGGCTTCACTGGTGAATTCCCTTGAAAGTTTTTAAGAAGAATTAGCAGCAATCCTTTTCAAACATCCAAAACATAAAAGAGGAGGGCATACTTCATACCTGGTTCTCTGAGGTCAGCATTACCTCCACACCAAGACCAGAAAAAGACATCATAAGAAAGGAGAACTATAGACCATATCTCTTATATAGATGCAAAAATCCTCAACAAAATACTTTAAAACTAATCCAGCAGCATATAAAAGAATTAGACACTATGACCAAGTGGAATTTACCTTAGGAATGAGCAATTGATTCCAAATATGAAAATAACATATTGCACCATATTAATTAGAATAAAGGGGGAAAAACACATGAACATCTCAACAGATGTAGAAAGAACATTTGGGCATATATCCAAAAGAAATGAAATCAGTATCATAAAGAGATATCTGCACTCTTATGTTTATTGCCACATTATCTATAATAGCCAAGATACAGAAACATGTTAAGTGTCCCTCAGCAGATGAATGGATAAAGAAAATGTGAGATACACACACATATACACAATGGAATATTATTTGGCCTTTTTTTAAAAAAAGAAACTCTGCTATTTGTAAAAACATAGATGAGCCTGGAGGACATTATGCTAAGTGAAATACAGCATGATTTCTTTCTATGTGAAATCCAAAACTGTAGAACTCATAGAAGCGGAGAGTAGAATGACATTTGCCAGAGAGTAGAATGGTGGTGGAGGTGGGGGAAATGGGGAGATGTTGGTCAAAGTGTACAAAATTTCAGTTATGAAAGATGAATGAGTTCTAGAGTTCTGATTCTGATATATAGCATGGTGACTACAGTTAATAGTACTGTATGGTATACTTGAAATTTGCTAAGAGAATAGATCTTGAGTGTTACCACACACACACACACACACACACACACACACACACACACACACATTCATGTGCACAAGTCATTAAATGGTAACCAGGGAAGTGATGGATAAGGATACTATATTTTAATATGTTATTTATTTTGCCAATGTATGCCTATATCAAAATATCAAGTTAGCAATGTACAAACTCTGTGTGCATCAATTATAACTCCCCCAGAAAGCTGAAAAAAAAAAAACAACATCCTTTCATGATAAAACACTCATCAAACAAGGAATATAAGAGAACTTCCTCAATCTGATAAAGGGCATCTATGAAAATTCACAGCTAACATCATACTTAATTTAAACACTGATAACTTTGCCCCTAAGATCGGAAACAAGGCAACATTTAACATTCTATTCAACATTGTACTGAAGATTCTAGCCAGGACAATTAGTGAAGAAAAAGAAATAAAAGGCATTCAAGTTGGAAAAAGGAAGTAAGATTATCTCTATTTGCAGATGACGTTATCTTCTATGTGTATAGAAAACCCTAACACCCTTGGCATGAGTTCCAAGATCATTCAGTGGGGAAAGAATAGTCTTTTCAACAAAGGGTAGTAGAACAACTACCTACCTTCATACCAAAAAAAAAAAAAAAAAAAAATTGGACCACTGCCTCACATCATATACAAAAATTAACTCAAAATGGATCAACAACCTAAATGTTGTAAGGGCTAAAGCTAAAAACTCTCTTAGAAGGAAACATAGGTGTAAATCTTCGTGACTTGGATTAGCGACAGTTTCCTAGATATGATGACAAATCATAAGCAACAAAAGAAAAAATAAAACAGACAAATTGGACTTCAATGAAATTAAAAGCTCTTGCATAAAAGGACATTATCAAGAAAGTGAAAATACAACCCACAGAATGGGAGAAAATATTTGCAAATCATATATCTGATAAGGATCTAGTATCCAGAATATATAAAAAACTCTCACACTTCAATAATAAACAACCCAACTTAAAAATAGACAAAGAATTTGAATAGATATTGCTCTAAAGAAGATTTACAAATGGCCAATAGCACATGAAATATGCTCAATATCATCAGTTGGTAAGGAAACTCAAACCATGACCACACTTTACACCCACGAAGATGGCTGTAACCAAAAAGATAGACAATAAAATGTGTTGGCAAGGATGTGGAGAAACTGGAACTTTTATATGTTGCCAATGGGATTGTAAAATGGTGCAGTCACTTTGGAAAACAGCGGTTCCTCAAAAAAGAATTGAAAACACACAAAATTTGCACATGAATTTTCATAGTAGTAGTATTCATAATAGCCAAAAAGTGGAAACAACTCAAATATCCATCAATTGATGAATGGATAAACAAAAGGTGGTATATCTGTGCAATGAAACTAATATCCATAAGAATGAATGAATTACTGATACATACTAAAACATGGATGTATCCTGAAAAAACATTGTGCTAAGCGAAAGAAGACAGACACAAAAGGAAAATGATGTATGATTCTATGTCTGGAATCATACAAATGAAATGTCTGGAATAGACATATCCATAGAGACAGAAGTAGATTATTGATTGCCAGGGAATCGGTGAGGGATATACAGAGATGGTGAAGGAAATGGGAGTGACTGCTAACAGGTATGGGGGTTCTTTTTGATGTGTAGAAATGTTCTGGAATTAGATAGTTTTGATGGTTTATTATAAAGTCAAACATATGTTTACCATGACCCATAACACACCATGACAATCACATTCCTAGATATTTATTCAAGAGAAATAAAAAGATTTGTATGCAGTATATATAGCAGCTTTATTCATTATGGTTTAAAGCTAGAAATGACCCAAATGTCCAATACGGTATTAAATAAACTGTGGTTTATCCAAACAATGGAATACTACTCAGCAATATAAAAGAATGAACTATTGATACATGCAAAAAAATGGACATATTTCAAAAACAAGCTGAGTGAAAGAAGCAGGCACAAAAAAGAACATAATGTATAGTTTATGTGTGTATAGTGGCAAAAAGCAGATCAGTGGTTGCCTGGGTCAGGGATGGGATGTTTTGACTGCAAAGGGAAAAAAGGGAACTTTTTTGCTTGGTGAAATGTTCTATATCTTGATCATGATAGTAGTTACACAAATTTGAGAAAATACGTAGAAATGCACACTTAGATGAGTATATTTTATTGTATACAAATTATATCAATACGGTTAAGGGAAAAAATTACAGCCAAAATCTAACCCCTCCTTCCCATATTCACAGTTGAAAAGTCACCATCATTTTTACCTGGTTTATTGCAATAGGTTTCTAGCTTTTCTCTATGCTTGCCCCTTTCAGCCTAATCTCAACATAGCATTCTGGTAATTCTATTAAAACGCAAGTCATATCATGCCATTTATCTGCTTAAAATCCTCCTATGGCTTCCAATTTCAACTTGAGCAAAAGCCAAAGTAAACCAGTTTACAATAACCCTTTCTGTGATCTGCTTCCATCCTTTATCCTCAACTTCAGTTGATCCCCTCTGCCACTACTTCCCTTACTTATTCTATTCCAGATGTTCTGGCCACTCCATTGCCTTTTGAGCATACATTTCTGTCTCAGGGCCTGTACACTGCTGTTTTTGTTTGTTTGTTTGTTTTGTTTTTTGCTTTGAATGCTTTTCCCTGGCATCTCTTCATGGCTCTTTTTCTCACTTCCTTCAAGTCTTCTTTCAAATGTCACCTTTTCTGTAAGGCCCTTCTTGATTTCTATAATTATAATTCCAATGCCTTCTCTCTGGGCTTAAAATTTGGCAATTTGGCAATTCAGGGAGATTTTCTACAAAGTAAATAGTAAATAATGTGAAAACAATTGACTTCTTTTCCTTCATGAAGGGCTCTGCTCAGCATGTAATGGTGTGAGGCTTAGATACGTACTACTTCAATTTGCTGACCTGTAAATGTGGAGATGACTTTTATGAACCTCAAAAAACTTTCGCAGCCTCGGAAAGTGGGAATCTCATTGAAAGCTGCCAATGCTATGAGCAGCACGATCCAATAGGAGACCAAGAATTCTCATGCCACATAGACTGGTGAAAGTTAGGCTACTACTTTCAAACAGAAGGGGCATAAATCGACCAGGGTCTGCTTTTTGAAAACAAAGTTTTGTCAACATGTTCATCACTAGAAAGAGCTGTTTGCAATGGAGTCCCTCCCCTTCCTGCCTTGTCCCTCCTTCTCCCCAAAGCTGTGATCAACAGTCAGCTGATGCTTTAAAAACTTAAACAAAACAAAACTTCATGGACTGTGTGAGCCTAAAAAAAAAAAAAAATCCGTATACTGGAAATATTAGAGAAATGCTTTGCCTTTTATTGTAACAAAGAGAGAAACCGTGAAAGCCAGACTTTCCACGGAGACTGAGAATAAGTTTAGGCCTAAGGCCAACTGAGAAAAAAAAAAGTGTGCTGTTAAGGGCAGATTTAATATGAATGAATTCTAAAGCAATAATTTCTGGGTTCTTTTTCCCTCGTATAATGTAATGTAATGATAAAGATGTAAATTATTCTCAGAAGACAGTATCTCCTTCTTTAGGGAAAGAAGGGCCCAGAATTGCCAAGACAGAAGTTGTCAAACTTGTTTTGGAGTGAAACATTATTGAGTGGAGGTAGTGGGGTCTTCACATGAAGGTGACCTGAAAAGGAGAGAGAAGGAACAGGAGGGGAAGAAGAAAGGAGGACAGTGGTTCTCGGCCAGGAGAAAAAGAGTTACTTGCTCAGGGTTAATTATGTGCCAGGAATAAACATATATATATTAAATTCAAAGTGTGTTCATTTCTTACCATCTTATCTTTCTTTATCGCTACTGGACCTTGTCACTGCTGGGGCTGGAGGTGAGAAGTGATGGGAATTAAAAGAGGCTCGATCACTCCACATGAGAAAAAATACAGAGCCCCCAAACAGACCCTGGAGGCAAGGCAGTGAGGAGAGAGCCAAAACTCACTGAGGAGAGGCTGAGAGGAGGGAGAAAAGGAGGTCTGAACGTTGCCAAGCTTTGTGGACAGACACAAAGGGGTTTTAGAGAGTGTTCCTGAGTGTTGTGAGGTATAATTATCCTTTGCTGCTCTCTCAAAAAAAAAAACTTTCTGAAAAGATGCACGTTAAGGGCTTTTGGAATTGGATAGACACGATGGCCTTAAAGTACCTTTAGTGGTAAAATGGACTGAACTTAAGTCCTTCCGAATTCATGGTTAGCCACTAAAGAGTTACTCATTGGCTATTGTAAAAAGCCAGAACAGCCCCTACTGTAACCACCTGAGGGCTGCAAGAAGGGTCCACTTAAGTTAACTTGTGAGTAAAGCTGGACATCAGACAGCTCCAGGTGTCAGAACTGGATGGCATGTGAGTTGGGGATGGGCAGGATATGATGATCATAGAAGTGTTAAACATCGGTCAAATA
Organism: Pteropus medius; assembly: GCF_902729225.1. NCBI lineage: Eukaryota > Metazoa > Chordata > Mammalia > Chiroptera > Pteropodidae > Pteropus > Pteropus medius. The sequence continues at coordinate 20,678,438 of NW_024350319.1, read as the reverse complement.
TGAGGAAAATACCCCAATGATCCATTTCTGAATGTACATGTACCTATGTCAAGACATAGGAAAGCTTTACAAAGGGATATGCCACTATCATATAAGGGTCAACTTTTAAGTACTCTTAACTATATGCTTGGCTCTATTCTAATCACTATATATGAATTAACTCATTTAGTTATCAAAGCAACTCACTGAAGTATGTACTATAACTATCCCTACAACATGATGAGCTAGTTAGTAATGAGGAAATGTTAAGGGCCCGATATCTCTCTCACAGGTACCAATTAGCAGTGCTGGGATTTGGAACAGCCAGTAGCCATGTTCTTAACCAAACTTACAGAACAAGGAAGGAAAGGAGATGGACATGATGAGGTAGGGGACATAAAGGGGATATTTTGCTTTTCCTTATATATCTTTATTTTGTTTGAATTTTTATAATGAGGATGTATTCATGCATTTACTTGTGTAATATTGAAATATATATAAAGTGAAATCATAGAAAGCTATGCAAAAATCAAGACAAAACGAAACACTCAACCCAATTAAAAAATAGACAAAGGACTTGAATTGAAATTCCTCCAAAGAAGATATACAATGAGCACATGAAAAAATGCTCAACATTTTAGGGAAATGCAAACCAAAACCACAGTCACACCCATTAGGATAGCAATTATCAAAACAAACAAACAAAATCCAGAAAATAACAGGTGTTGGTGAGAATGTGAAGAAATTAGAACCATTGTGCAACCATAGTGGCTGCATCATTCCATATTCTCTTGATGGGAATATGGAATGATGCAGCCACTATGCAAAACAGAATGGCAATTCCTCAAGAAGTTAAAAACAGAATTATCACATGACTTAGCAATTCCACTTCTGGGTGTATATCCAAAAGAATTGAAAGCAGGGTCTTGAAGAGATAGTTGTACACCCATGTTCATAGCAGCATTATTCACAATAGTCAAGAGATGGAAGCAATGCAAGTGTTCATTGATGGATAAATGGATAAGCAAAATATAAGACATATATATATATATACACACACATATATATACATATATATGTGTGTGTATATATATATATATATATTCACACACACATACATACGTGCAATGGAATATGCTTAAAAAGGGAAGGAAATTCTGATACATGCTATGCCATTGAGAAACTCTTGAGGACATTATGCTAAGTGAAATAAACCAGTCACAAAAGGACAAATACTATGATTCTACTTATATGAGATATCTAGAGTAGTCAAATTCATAGAGGCTGAAGATAGAATCGTGGATGCCAGGGGCCGGAGGGAGGGGGGAATTATTGCTTAGTGGCTTAGTGGGCACAAATTTTCAGCTTTTCAAGATGAAAAGAGTTCTATGAATGGATGGTGGTGATAGTTGCACAACAATATGAATGCACATAATGCCACTAAACTGTACACTTAAAACTGGTTAAGATGGAAAATTTTATGCTACGTGTATTATACCACTTTTTTTTTTTAAGTTGTGCAAAAGTGTATGGGGATGGCGAGGGAAGGTTTAGGAGGTGAGTAGAGGATTTATCTTGGTCCCTCGGAACACCTCCTAACTTACACCTGGGCCCTTTGGGAGAAAGCCTCACCCTCACCCAGGACTGTTTTCCCAAGAGGTTCTAAGGGTCTTGGAGAAAAGAGCAGAGATGCTTTGATGCCCCAGGAGACAGTGGGACACAGTCCAGAGGAGGACAAGAATCCCCCGCCTGTCCCGGAGAACACAGTGAGTTGAGACTGTAGCCCCCTGTGAGTTCCTTCTGCTATTCTTGCCCCAGTTCTGGAATTAACTTTTCCTCCAAGAAACTAATTTATTGAAAAAAATGTTTTTCTCCATCAAATTACCTTGTGAACTTTGAAAATCAAATGACCTATATATGACTATTTTTAAGACTTTATTCATTTGGTTTATGCTTATGACAATACCATACTGCACTTGATCAATGAAGCTTTATAATAAGACACAAAGTCAGAAAACTTAAGTTCTTCAGTTTTGTTCTTCTTAAGATTGTTTTGGATACCTTAAGTCCTTCACATTTCCATATAACTTTTAGAATCAGCTTGTTAATTTCTATTTTTAAAAATCTGGCATTATGATTGTGATTATGTTGAATTTATAGATAAATTTTGGGAGAATTGACATCTTAACAACATTAAGTCTTCCAATCCATAAATGTGGAGGAATGCCTCTTTATTTATCCAGGTCTTATTTAATTTCAACAATATTTAATAGTTTTCAATGTAGACAGAGGTCTCACATTTTGTTAAATTTATTACTAAATCAAAAAAAAATTTATTAGTAAATCTTTTTTGTTATTTGATGCTATTGTTATGGAACTGAATTTTTTTATATTTTATTTTCTAATTGTTTGCTGCTAGTATATAAGAATTAAAAAATACAACTGATTTTTATATTTTGACCTTATATCTTTATACTTGGTTATAAAAGGGTTCCCCCTAGAGAAACAGAATCAACAAGGTATGAGTATATATATATAGAGAGAGCGATTTGTCTTAGAAATTGGCTGACATGATTATGGAGGCTGGCAAGTCCAAAATCTACAAGATGGACTGGCCGGGTAGAAATCCAGAGAAGAGCTAATGTTGCAGTTCGTGTGAAGGCCATCTGGCCAAATTCCTTTTTGCTCAAAGGATGTCAGTCTTTTTTTAAATTATTATTAAATTTATTGGGGTGACATTGGTTAATAAAATTATATGTTTCAAGTGTACAATTCAATAATACTTTATATGTATATTGGATTGTGAGTTTATGACCCAAAGTGAAATTTCCTTCTGTCACCATATATTTGACTCCCTTGACATTTATCTACCTCCCCCACTCTCTCCATTCCTTCTGGTAACCACTAAACTATTGTTCATGTCCATGAGTCTCTGTTTGTCTTGTTTGTTTGTTGCTTTCATTTTTATATCCCACATACAAGTGAGATCATATGGTTCTCAGGTTTTGCTTTCTGACTTATTTCGCTTAGCATGATAACCTCGAGATACATCGATGTTGTTGCAAATGCCAGTATTTCATCTTTTCTTATGGCTAATATTCCATTGTATATATAAGTACCACATCGTCTTTATCCAATCATCTATTGTAGGACACTTCAATCACTTCCATGTCCTGGCCACCATGAATAATGCTGCTGTGAACATCGGGGTGCATATATCCATATGGATAAGTGTTTTCAAATTTGAGGGGTAGATGCCTGGAAGAGGGATTGCTGAGTCATATCATAATTCTATTCTTAATTTTTTGAGGAACTTCCAACTGTTTTCCATAGTGGCTATACCAATTTACATTTCCACCAGAAGTGTATGATGGTTCCTTTTTGCATACAATCTTTCCAACACTTGTTATTACTTGTCCTCTTGAAGATAGCCATTCTAATAGGTGTGAGCTCTTTGAGGTTTTGATTTGCATTTCCCTAATAGCTAGTGAAGTCGAGCATCTTTTCATATATCTTTTGGCCATTGGTATGTCTTCTTGGGAGAAGTGTCTGTTCAGGTCCTCTGCCCATTTTTCAATTAGATTGTTGTTGAGTTGTATGTGTTCTTTGCATATTTTGGATATTAGCCCCTTATCGGAGGTGTTTGCAAATATCTTCTCCCGTTCATATGGTTGCCTCTTTGTCTTGTTAATGGTTTCTTTTACTATACAGAAGCATTTTAGTTTGATATAGTCCCATTTATTTATTTTTGCTTTTATTTCCCTTGCCTTGGAGGTCAAATTCACAAAATCCTCTCTGAATCCAAGGACCATGAGTTTAGCACCTATGTTTTCTTCTATGCAGTTTACTGTTTTAGGTCTTATATTTAGGTCTTTGATCCATGTTGAGTTAATTTCAGTGTATGGTCACAGATAGCAGTCTAGTTTCATTCTTTGGCATGAAGCTTTCCAATTTTCCCAGCGCCATTTATTGAAGAGGCTTTCTTTTCTCCATTGTATATTTTTGGCTCCTTCGTTGAAAATTATTTTCCCATATATACAGGGGTTTATTTCTGGACTCTCCATTCTGTTCCACTGGTCTGTGTGCCTGTTTTTCTGCCAGTACTATGCTGTTTGGATTATTGTTGCTTTGTAATATAATTTGAAGTCAGGCAGTGTGATACCTCTGGGCTTGCTCTTTTTTCTCAGAATTGCTTTGACTATCCAGGGTCTTTTGTTATTCCATACAAATCTGATGCTTTTTTTGTTCTATTTATTTAAAAAATGCTGTTGCGATTTTGATGGGGATTGCAATAAATCTGTATATTGCTTTGGGTAATAAGGTTATTTTAACTGCGATGATTCTTCCAATCCATGAACTTTTGTTCTATTCAGGTCTTCAGTTGATTGAATGAGGCCCATCCACATTGCGGAGGGCAACCTCAAAGTCCACTGATTTAAATGTTAGTCTTACCCCCAAAACATCCTTACAGAAACATCCAGAAAAATGTGTGACCAAATACCTGGGTACCATGGCCCAGCCAAGATGGCACATATAATTAACCTTAACACTTTTTAAATTAACTTATTACTTAATTAAATTCATCTATAAGTAAAAAAGTAAAGATATTCATATACTTTCTTTTCAAATCTTTGCCCTCTTGTTTCTTGCTTTATTGCCCTGAAAAGGACCTCCAGTGATATATTGTTTGGAAGAGTGGGCATTGTTGCCTTATTCCCAAACTTACGAAGAAAGTATTCAACATATTACCATTATGTACGATGTTAGCTGTTTATTTTTCATAGATATTATACAAGAGAAACTCTTCTGTGTTCTGTCTACTCACAGAATACTCTCAATACTTCACTTCTGACATTTCTGGTCACCAAATGTTTATGGGTGTCTTCTCACACAAGCAAATCTCTGATTCTCCAGACACCAGCTGTGTGTCCTATAACTTAACTCAATTCTGACACTACCTATGTGGAGATAGTGTCAGTTGCACAAGACTGCCCCCACTGCAGATGCCAATTGCAAGTCCAGGCTATTGTCTGTGCATCTAACCAACCAGATATAAATTGGTTGAACCCCTCTTCAGGTTTGATCATTAGTTAGAATGATGCACAGACCTCAGGAAAACAGTTTACTTACTACATAACCAGTTTTTAATAAAAAGATAAGACTAAGGAAAAGCCATATGGAAGAGATGCATAGGGAAAGTTAAGGGGAGTGGTGCGGACGTCTATGACCACTCTGGGCACGCAACTCTCCCAGCACCCCCACATTTCACCAACACGGTGAATTCTGTAAAGCTCTGTGAACCCCCTACACACATTCTTACCGCCCCCCTCCTCAACCCCTAACCTAGAGCTTAGAATTTTTATGGAGTCTTCATTGCAAGACAGGATTGATTAAATCATTGGTGATCCATTCAACCTCTAGTCTCTTTCCCTTCCCTGGATATGGGGGGTGGGGGCGGGTAGGAGTGAGAGACTGAAAGTGTTAACCTTCTAATCATATAGTTGACTCCCCTGGCAACCAGTGCCCATATTGTAGTGATCTAAGGACTTTCCAAAATTCGCCTCATTAACATAAACTCAGGTGTGGTTGAAAGGAGTTTGTTATGAACAACAAAAGACCCTCATTTTACCTAGATCTACCTTTTGACCCAGCAATTGCACTTCTGGATATTTATCCAAAGAAAACCAAAACACTAATTCGTAAAGATCTATGCATCCCTATGTTCATGGCAGCGCTATTCACAATAGCCAAGTATGGAAGCAACCTAAATGCCCATCAACAGACAGTTGGATCAAGGAATTATGGTTCATATATACAATGGAATATTACTCAGCCACATACACACAAAATAAAATCTTACCATTTGCAATGAGATGGATGAACCTAGCTAAAAGTTTTTATGCTGAGTGAAATAAGTCAGACAGACAAAGATAAATACCATATGATTTCACTTATCTTTGGAATCTAAGGGGAAAAAAATGAACAAACTAATGGAAAACAGACTCACAAAGAGGACAATCTGGTGACTGACAGAGGGGAAGCGAGTTCGGGGGCTGGAAGAAAGGGGTAAGGGGTTAAAGAAGTACAGATTAGTAGTTAAGAGATGGTCACAGGGATGGGGATGTAGTCAACAGTAATGGTCATGACATAGGGAGTGCAGTCAGCAGTAATGTAATGGCTCTGTGTAGAGCCAGATGGCTGATAAATCGGGAAGATTCCTTTATAAACTATATAAATGTCTAACCAATGTACTGTATACTTGAAACTAATAATTAAATGAAATAAAATGCTTAAAAAAAAAAAAGATCCTCATTTTACCTTTATGCTCCAGAGCTATTTCAGGAACTGAGAATAAAAACTAAATATTGTGACAAAAGACTCCTTTACTATTCTCATCACTTAGAAAATTACAAGTGTTCTAGGAATTCTGGATGAAAACCAAAATGTCTATTTCTTATTATATTACAATATCACAGTTGCCATAGTTCTAGTTTGCTGAAAATTTTTATTATGAATTGGTGTTAAATTTTATCAAATGCTTTTTCTGTATATTTTGAGCTGTTCAAACAGTTTTGCTCATTTATTAATGTGCTCAATTACATTAGTTTTCAAATGACTAACTTTGAATTCCTGGGATAAACTTCACTTGATTGCAGTATAGATCCTTTTTGTATATTGCTGAATTTAATTTGTTAATGTTTTGTTAATGAGTTTTGCATCTGTGTTCATAGAGGATAGCTAGTTTGAAATTTTCTCTCTTTTGAATATCTTTTAAAGGTTTTAGTATCAGTTATGCTGGTCTCATAAAAGGCATTTGGAAATGGTTTCTCCCCTATTTTAAGATTGATATCATTACCACTTTTAAGATTTAATGGAAATTACCAGTGACATAAACAGGGCTTGGAGTTTTGTTGTTTTTGCTGTTTTTTTAAGTAACAAATTCAACTTCTGGAATAGATATGTTTGTTTAAATTTTCTATTTTATTACACGTCAGTTTTGATTAGTTTTATTTTTTCAAAGAAATTTGTCCATAGTATTTCCTTATTATCCTTTTGCTGTTTGTAGGATTTGTGGTGATATCCCCTTTCATTCCTGATATTTAAAATTTGTGTTTTCTTTCTTGGTCAGTTTAGCTTAGCTAGAGGTTTATCAATTTTATCAATCTTTTTGAAGAACCAAATATCGACTTAATTAATTTTCTCTATTGTTTTATTTTTCTGTTTCTGATTTCTGCTTTTGTCTTTGTTTTCTTTATTATTTCCTAAATAAAATTACTTACTCTGGATTTAATTTGTTTATTTCCCCAGTTTCTTATGGAGAAATTTAGAGAATTGATTTTAGACATTTTTTCATTATCATTCAGTTCAAAAGATTTTCTAATTTTCCTCTTTGACCCAAAGGTTATTAGAAGTGTGTTATTTAATCTCCAAATATTTGGGAGCTTTCTTGAGTATCTTATTATTATTGATTTCTAATTCAATGATTTTATGATTAGAAAACATACTTTGTATGCTTCCAGTTTATTCAAATTTATTAAACGTTTTATGGCCTAGCATGTGGTCTATCTCAGTGAATATTTTATGTGCCCTTGAAAATAATATGTATTCTGTAGTTGTTGGTTGTTGTGTTCTGTAAATGTCAGTTATGTCAAGGTGGTTGATTGTGTTGTTCAGTTCTTCTATATTCTTAATGATTGTGGGGGGTGGGTCTAGTTGTTGGGAAGGCATTAAAATCTTTATAACTCTGGATTATCTATTTCTTTCTTTAGATCTGTCAGTTTTTGTTTAATGTATTTTGAAACTCTGATTTAGATACATACAGACTTAAAATTGTAATGTCTTTCTTGTGAATTGACCCTTTACTGTTATGAAATAGGACTTGTTATCTCTGGCAATACCGCTTATCTTGTTGTATGTTTTGTTCTGATATTAATGAACTAATTCCAGTTTTCATATGCTTACTATTTTCATGGTATATCTTTTTCCTTCTTAATTTCAACCTATCAATGTCTTTATATTTGATATCACGTGATATCTGTTCTAGATATCACATTACCAGTTCAAAGTCCATGTGCCCAATACTTGGAAAGGCCGAAACTCAAAACGTCAGAGTTTAGAGCAAGAAAAGTTTTCTTGATTGAGAAGGCACCAACCGAGAAGATAGGAGACCTACTGGTGTCTCAAATCCATCTTAAGAAAGTATAGGCTCCTTTTATATTAAGGGAAGGGGGGAAATGGGAGGGGCAAGAGGTGATTGACAACCCCGGATATCTGGGCACTAGCAGGGGTTCAAGGAAGATTGTGCTTGTCTGTTGACCCTAGCTAATGTGAGTCTGGTCACGTGGTTCCTACAAATCTTTGAGAAGCAATACATATTCCCCTTATTGCCTCAGGGACTTTCTGATAAGGGGCTGTTTTTGTAAAACTCAAGCCACAAGCAGAATTCCTCTAATGATTAGTATGTCTATATGCAGAAGCTCTTAGCCTGAAGGCCATGGGAACAAGATGGAGTCAGAGAGGCTGAGCATTCACTCTGTTGCATTCATATTGTGGGATATTTTAGTTACCTATTGATATGTAGCAAACTACTCCAGGACTTGGCTGAGCAGCTCTGCTCCTTTTTTGGGGTTATTCACTTGGCTGAATCCATTTGGACTGAGCTGGAAGGGCCAAGAAGGTCTCACTCACTTGTCTGGTGCCTCAGTCTTTATCCAAATGGCTGTCTCAGGCTTCCTCATAGTATGGTGCCCTCAGGATATTTGAAACTCTTACATGATGGCTGACTTCTAAGAGGGAGTGTCATCAAAACAGTTATTCTAATTCATGTGCCCTTTTTTCTTCCTTGGTTACAGAAACTTAATTTCTTCCAGGTGATTTATTTTCAGGCCTGGTGTGCTTTAGGGGAAGCTGTACCTTTCTCTATTATCAGAGGGTGGAAATAGACTAGTTTAATAATCTGATCGTGATAAATCCAGGCCGCTTACTAGTGACATGTTTACCAACTGTGACACAACTTTGGATGAGGCTTGAGGTAAAATCAGAATAAGACTTTCTGGGAAAGTGTTCTTCAAGTCTTAAAAAGGGACATGACAGAGGAATGACCTCTTTTTCTGTTTTTGAATATTATTATCTGTATGTGACATCTGGAGCTATATGGCTATATTGCCACCATGAAGGAAGACAGCATGAAAGAACAAGACAACATATTGAAATGCTGAAGAGAAATATGGAAAAAAACCCAGGTCCTTGATGATACTACTGAGCATTAAGTCAACCCTTGAATCACAAGATTTCCCCCTTAGTTTTACTGAGTTATTATTGACATATAACATCGTACTAATTTAAAGTGTACAACATAATGATTTGATAATATGTATTGACATAATAATTACCACAATAAGTTAGGTTAACAGACATCATCTCACAAAGTTACAATTTTTTTCTTGTGATAGGAACTTTTAAATATGCAATACATATTTAGCAACTTTCAAATATGCAAGACAGTATTGTTAACCACAGTCACCATGCTGTACATTACATGCCCAGAATTTATTTGTCTTATAACTAGAAGTTCTTTTGACTACCTTTCCCCATTTCCCCTGTACCTCTGCCCCTACCTCTGGCAACCAACAATCTTACCTGTTTCTATGAGGGTGTTTTATTTTTTTTAGATTCCACATATAAGTGAGATCATACGGTACTTTTCTTTCTGGCTTATTTCACTTAGCACAATACCCTCAAGGTCCATCCATGTTGTCACAAATGGAGGAACGAGGAGAATTTTGCCCTTCTGTTTTGTGAAGTAATTTTTACTCGTAGCCTAACATATTCTTAAATATATAAATAGAAGAGGTTAAAATAGAGGTGATAATGGACCCAGAGTTATTAATCCTCTACTAAGAAATGCTATAATATTATGATTGTTTATAGGGAAGATGTTTAATACATTTAAATCTATAGTACAAGTTGCAAAGCAAGTGAAACACATAGTATAAAGTTAAATTTTTACTTTATAAATCAAATTAAAAGCCAAAGAAACACATTTGTTTTTTTCCTCCAAATGGCATCATTACTGTGGAACTGATCCTGGCAATAGCCCTAAGGTTACATAGAGCTGGAAGTAAGAATCATGTTGTCAGAAAAGATTATCTTGAAGATAAAATCATGGTGATTAAGATCATATTTTTCAGCATTTCAATCAAATCAAAGATTTGGGTTTAAAGACCCATAATTGGTTTATAAAAATAGAACAGAAAAGGAAATCCTTTAAAAAGCTCCAAATGAATAGATCTTGGTCCAGTGCAGTCACTCTTATCACAATTAGTGCCATGTGTCTTTATCACAAATATTTCTAATTGACAGTCATATGGCTTTAACGGCTTTAATTTTAATAAGGTGTATGAATAGCTTATTTAGATTCACATATTCTTTTGGTTTCCATAGAAGAGTAATCTTTAAGATACTGGGACCAATAAATGATTTTGCCCACTTTTTATCTTGCTTTGTCAGGTAAGGATATTAATTAAAAACATCTTTCGCCTATTTTATCATCATTATTTCTAAAAAGGAACAATGTTGAACACACCAAAAGGGTATAATCTTGGAATTTCTAAAAGGTTAAATTCTGCTTTATAAAATCATGTTAACTTCGTTTTGTTCATATATTTATCACAGACAGGTGAAAATTCTTCATGGACTAGCACAAGCCATAGATTTCAATAATTTTCTCCTAAATCTCCAAAAGACTGGAAAATGTTTACCGTCATCCTTCTATACTTAAAGGTAGCTTTTTTGTTTTTTTTTTCAGAGACCGTTTATTGTGTCTGTGACATGTAAGGCTTCATGGCAGTCACTCTGGAGAACCCCAAAGCATCTAAGATCTAGCCTCTGCCCTTTATGGCCATAAGACATGTCACAGAATCAGGAAAATCTTGTGTTCTTTGCACCAAATATTTTATATTTATTAAAGAAAATGCCAGTGGGTTTTTTTTGTTTTGTTTTCTTTTTTAGGTCTAGCCTAATTTCTCTCAGGTCTCAGCCGAACAATTAGCAACGTTGATTTCGATAGCTCTAGGAAACCAGACATGTAGTGTTGTTAATCTCTAAGAGGTGAAGCTAATCAAAGGCCATAAAAGAACCACTACAGGAGAGTGTGAAGATTGCAGCATCCTATGAAGAGGAGCCCAGCTACATGTGGACTCATCGCCTCTGGGGTCCATTCTTTTTGGCTCCTCACTGAGGCTTCTCTCTCTCTCTAGCCCAAAGAGGGCTAGAGAGAGAGAGAGCAAATGGCTGGAGAAGCACCCCTGTTATTTCTACGCTCTCTGATTCATCTAGCCCTCAGAACTCTCTCCTAAGAATGTCTGAATTTGATCAGGACTGTAAGATGATTATGTTCTCACTACAAGTGGATTGTGAACTAAATCTATCAGGCTGGCAGCCAAGATCAATATCCTTCTCTCTCTCTCTCTCTCTCTTGTTTTTTTTTAAGGAAGTTCCCTTCAGCAGAGGCCATTAACAGATATTCTGTCCATATCTCATACAGAGTTTTCTGGACTTGTCTAGTGGGTAAAATTAGCTGCAACCGTTGCTAATTTGGCTCAAGAAGAAGCAACAGCTTCCTGTTTCTGAAGAATATATGGAGCAATATTTGAGAATTTTTAAATGATCAACGAAGAAAACTGTTTAGAAAACAAAAATAAATAGTGATTTCCCCCAACACACACCCAAGTTACCTCTCCATTACTGTCAAGCCTTTCTTTTTACTATAAAACAAATCAACACAGGCAAGTGGAAATAGTCTAGTAGTTTATCACAGTTTCCTGCATCAGGATTCTTTGAAAGCCAGTATATTCAGGTTTAACTCCAGCTCTTTTTCTTTTCTGTGAGGTTGTTTTATAATAAATAAACTCTGTAAACATTTTCTTTCCCAAGTGCCTCTCCTCAAGTATCTTTCCTAATGGTATTAGGCCCCAATTTGGCTAATAGGCAATGCTAACTCTCATTTAATTTAATATGCAAGGCTAGGTATGAAAGCCCTGATAAAGTAATAGGGGTCATTTAAGGAAAACACCCAAGAAATGAGCTTCTTACATATTCTCGGTGAGATTTGGAAACACCATTGTTAGGAAATTCCTGAAACTTTTCTCCCCTGGGTTATCGGAGTCCAAGACAATTGATGACATTACATCGGTCGTTCATTTTAGCTTCGTGGAGCCCACAAAAATCAATAGTTTTCCATTATCAGGTCCAGCTGGGTCACTAGTCTGTCAATGAGCTGTTACAATCGCTGTACAGGGGTGAGCCTGACCAGTCAATTTGCTGCTGACAAGAGGAAAACATGCTGACAGCCACGGGAACAAGTCAGAACACAGATTTGCACTTCAGTTGGCCATTCAAAGAGACTCAGAGCAAGGCCATTTTCAAGACACAGGGCATACTCCCTGGGAGGCCTGAGGAAGGGGACACACACCCCACCCCGTTTTTACAGCACAAGTACCTAAGGGCCTGTCCTGGCTCCAGCCAACCATCTCTTTTAGAGACTATCCATAGTCACTGCCTTCGTTAATAAGAGGGCATGTAGCAGCCAGTTATCCTTAAAACATCTTCTATCTCACATTGTACCCAGAGAAGGTGTAAGAGGGAGGAATTCTACTTTTACTACCATCAGCTCAGATATAACTATGCATATCTTGGAGAATATAAAAACTTAAAGAGGAGGTAAATGGTCCAAGGCACCAAATATGAACAAATGTGACTAAACATGTTGCAAATAAGTATTGACTGAAGGACAAAAGGTCCTTTGGTGTTGGCATGTAGGCTGTTCCCTTGTTGCCTCATTATTTATAACATTATCTGTACTTTCATCTCAACTTGAGATATTTTACTAAACCAAGTGTCCCTCGCTGGTGTCTTATCCACAGCTGCTCTGTCCGATGCAGTGAGTATCAAGGGGAACTGAGTTCTAGTCCTGCCCAGCCCATAATTAGAAGGTATCAAGTAGTGAGTTTGGACACATATCTTAACTGCTCTACATTAATAAAATGGAGACATGATTGCCTTACCTACTGAGGTCACAGGTTGTCATAAGATTCAAAATGAGAGCAGTTGAGAAAGAGCTCTGTTCAAGTAAGTGACTGTGGTGTTTGTGTGTGTGTGTGCGCGTGTGTGTGTATTTGTGTGTTTCTTGCTCTCTGGAAGCTACCCATGCAGCAAGAAGTTTAGAAGCAACTGAAAAAAAAAGTATTCCTTTCTCCAGAATAATTCTTTTTTGGTCTAGACTAAATCCTTTCCTTCATTAGGTGAATATATGAATAATCTATCATGTATTCCATTGTAACGAAAACCAAAATTTCAAGGACAGTACTAAAGTCTTAATGGCTTTTGTGGCCCTCCTTAGCTTGTAGAGAAGAGGATTGAGATGCTAGCAGTGAAGACACACACTATCTGGATTCCTGCATGCTGAGGGACTCCAAAGCAACAGGAATTTTTGCAGTGCTCTGGCCTCCTCATGCTAGTTTTATTTCAGACATCAAACTTAAGAGCTTAAAAGATAAATATTTTGAATTTGTTTCAATATTATGATTTTTAATGTTTTACTTTTATTAACATCTTCCAAGTTTTAAATTCTAGCCCCTTTTTTTAATGCCTCCAGTTTTGGGGTGATTCTTTTAGAAGTCAACATTCACTTGTGTTCCATCATCAAACAAAACTGGTAATCGACTATATTACTGGAAGCCAACTAGCTAGGGTTGTCATTTTTTTTTTCTTACACCACCAAAAAAAACATTTTCTTTAAATGAGTTAAAAATAAAGTAGTTTTAACAAGAGCAAATCTGCTAGTAATTAGATGAACCAGACTTATGTCTTCCAGCGCTTAGAAGCATGAAATTCATCAGAACTCTAATATCATTAATTAAAAAGAATTTATGTTTTTTTAATAAAATACTTCATGTTTTAGCTCCTTTATTCTTCCACCAAATGTGATTATGTGGGGGCTGAAGGGAATTCAGGTTAATATGTTGACACACTTAACAATGCAGGGTCATGTTGCACAATACGCTTCACTGGGTTAGTTCAGTACACCCCCTGACAGGGCCTAATCATTCCCTGCCCTAAAGGCAGAGGGAAAGAGAGGATTTTAATTACTGCTCTGTATGCAAGTTTGCCAGCATTAAATTGAGACATAATTAGGCCTCTGAATTTTAATAATTGTCCTAGCTAATTGGGCAGACAAGTACGTTATGCAGCATGGCGTGATTAGATAATTAGTATTTCCAAATGACAAAATTGGGCTCTTGATTACAAATTCTACATGAAGGGGGAAAAAGGTAGCAAGGAGATCTTTACAAGTCTATTAAGGGAAAGTTTAGCAATGTTGATAATTTACAGTCCATTAGGAAGCAACATTTCATTCTCAGAGCTAGGGGTCTGGGACAAGGGCCTCTGGCCAACTCTGTCTTCCACTTAAGGTTCCCCCTCCAACCCCCACCCAGGTTCTCTGCTTTCTCTGAGTCTGCTGCATCCACCCTCCCCCTTTCCCCATGCTTAGCAGTCACCACTGACCGTGGGTAAGATCTTTAACTAGACACCAGATGGCAGGTGGTAGCTCTGAAAAAGAAATCAAAAGACATAGGAAGGGTAGAACAGAAAAGGGTAATCTATCCAGGTTGGGGTATAAGTATCTCTTGTGTCTTTCCCTTGCAAACAGCTGTTCTTTCATTCTTCTCCTAGAATTCACTACTTTGATTGTATCATCAGCTCCACTAAAATCTTTTTGGTGGAAAATCTTAGATAGACGTCTTAAATTTGGAGGTATTATTTTGTTGGTGTGAAGAGCTTGGGTGTTGGAGACTGATCTGGGTTTGAGATTATCACTAGGAGTGTGACCTTTGTTAAGTTACTTAATCTTGATAAATCTCAGTTTTCTTATTGGCAAAATGAAGAACCTTCCCACATAAGATTATTGATAGGATTCAATAAAGTAATGCATATAATACAAAGCACAGTGCCTGGCATGGAGTAACTGTTCAATAAATATTAGCTATTCAATGCAAATAAAATCAATAATGTTGGAAGGTACAGTATGAAGGTGCAGGATCTGGCTCTTTGCTATGCCAGTACTCAAATGAGGCAAGCGTCAGTAAACCCTTTGCCTTCTGAGAGAACAACATGGTGCTCATTTCTGCTGTGGGAAGCCCAATGGCAATAGGTGCCCTACAGTTCAAATACCCAACCAGATTTTCTTTCTCTCCATTCTTCAGAGGTTGGCATTGCAGACAAAACCTGCCATGCAGAAATCATGGGGGCAGTTAACCTAAGAAGTTTGTGGTCTAAACTCTGCATCTTACCCCCTACACCTTGTGACTCACTCTCACAAATATCAGTTTATTGCCCATAGAGGCATACTTCTGGCTGCTAAACTTTTCTCACAATTAATAATCAGTAGGCTGGGCTCTAGAGCTATGATTTTCAGGCAAAAGGAATATTAACTGGATACAAACCAGTCAAGACAGCCTACCAGACTGGAAGAGAATTTATGACTTTCTCAGAACTTTGTGCCATCTCATCTATGTATGATGGAAGCATTCTGGCAGAGATTCCAATTCAGAACGCACCGTTCTCTCCATGGGTAAACTATGTATCACCCTGGAATAATCTACAGTACATAATACCTAAATAGCAGAGGGAGGGGGAGAACACCCTGAGACCCAAGAAAGAACAGAAACTTAAGTATAGAATGCAAACATGCATAGAGTAAGATATTATTCTTCGGGATAGGAATGAAGAAAGACAGAGTGATCCTTACGCCTGATCTGTATTTACACAGTAAGAAAACCTCTCCTCTTGGGGCTGCGAGTCTGTCTTCCTGTTGTTCACAAGGACGCTGCTCATGGAGTCACACGCATGGCCAAAAGAGTCATTGCAGAGTTCTCACCCTCACTGCACTTTCCAAAGTTGCCAAGGGGAAACATCACCCTCGGCGAGAGGGCGGGAAAGGTAATAACTGTCATTGGGATTTTTTTTCCCCCTGCCACACAATGCTGGAGCTTTTCTCCCCCTCTTTATGAAGAAATGCGTTTATGACTGGTCGCTCAACACCTTGTTGGTTTTGACTGCAGAAAACACACCTTATAAATATACGATAACTATCCTGTAATAGAGAGTGTGACAATTTACTTCACAGTGCGATTCGGGCTGCTAATTGATCGTTTCAGTCCAGAGACGATTTGGAATAAATTATAGCCATCAGGATATCACAGCTCATTTTGGTGGAAGGATCTCCTCGTCGTTTGGCGTTGTCTCTGGGAAAGCCGATGATACCCGGAGGGCTGAAAGTAGAGGAGGGAGCCGGCAGGCGAAAGTGAGGGCGGGCTGGCGGGACGGGATAGCGTCGAGGCGGGGCCGGAGGGCAGGGCCGGAGGGCGGGCGGGGCCGAGGGGGCGGGGGCGGGGTGGAGGCTGCGCGGCCCGTGGCGGCGAGCGCGGGGCCTGCAGGTCCACTGCCGGACGGTAGAGGCCTCCCTTCTGAGGAGGCGGTGCGGGCGCTATCCGCTGGGGCTGCGTTCCGCGGCGTGAGCCTGCGCGTCCTTCCCCGCGAGGTACCTTCGCGGCCCGGCCTAGTGTGAGTATTCCCCACCCGCTCTCCTCCTCCTGCAGGAGGCAGCGCCCGTTCATTTGAGGTGAGAGTCTCCCTCGGGCCGCGGGCCCTGCGTAGGGGCGGGGGTGCTCGCGTGCGCGGGATCTCGCCTGGCGCTTGAGGCTTCCCGCCGCGGGAGCGGACGTGGTAACGCGGCGAGCTGCTGTCTGAGCTCCGGGAGCGGGAGTAGCAAGGCGCGGAGGCACCGCGGCCCTGTGGGAGTTTTGTGTGCAGATGAGCCCCCGCGGTCCGGGGGACTCTGGTTCTCATGCCGCAGTTGGGGAGGGGACTTGTGGAGAGACCCAGCCTCGGAGGGAACTTGCCCATAGCAAACCCCAGGGGAGGGCGAGGAGAGAGCGGGCCGGCTGGGCTTCGTCGTCAGGTGCTGCCGGGTCACCCGGACGCGGGGTCGCGTGGGCGGCGGGTCACGCGATGTGGAATCAGGGAGAACGGCGGTCTGAAAGCGGTGACGAGAACGCCACCCCGGAGCCGGGAACGCTTCGCGAGGCCGAGCCAGTAGACCCGATCCTGACCCACCCATATGTCGGGTCTGGTTCCCCAGCCCGCCTCAGGGACTGTCGCGCCCTCCAGCCCCTCGCCTCTGTCATTTCCAAGCAAAGTGTGTGCCATTGAGTGATGGTCATGGAAAAGAGACACCCAAAGGCTTCTCCCTGAACGGGATTCGAATTAAAAAAAAATATATATATATGTATGTATATACATATATATACATACATATATATATATATATATTTTTTTCTACTCCTGAGGCGGGCGCTTGCCTTTTTGCCCCCTTTCCACCCACGTGACCTCCGTGCAACTTTCATTCCCTTCTTAAGTTAAAGCTTAAGAAGTCTTGAGGCCCTTCAGCTCACACATAGCATAGCTCCCTATACCGATTGCTTAAAGTCGTGTCTCGCAAACTGTTCTTAGTTTTTTAGTCCTCTGTCACGCTAATACATTATATCAATCTAGGGCACGGATGTTTCTGTGCAGGCGATTTTGACAGCAATCATCATACCAAGCTATTATGAAGTGTGATGTCAGTGCGTTCTGGAGGATGGATAATATATAAGCCCGTTCTTGACACGCTATCTTGCAAGGAAACATTTGAGACCATCAGTAAGAGGCATTTTAATTCACACACCAAAAATATTTTGTTTGGTTGACATCTTTCAAAATGCTGAAAGAGGTAGTAGCATTTATCATTTTGTAGGTATTTATCAGTACTCGCAAAAGTCCCCATAGGAAGGAGGAGGGTTTTGTCTTATTCCTGTTCTATCAGATACACTGAGGAACAGAGATGTTATGTGACCTACCAAATAGTCTCATAGTAAGTCAGTGAGAGAGCTCTGATATCAGACCAAACATACTGGAATAATTGGAAAACTGAGGAAACTAGGTATGTTTATACTTCTATTGTGAAAGATGGTCATCTGCTAGCTTAAATAAGAAAACATGCTTTTAGTACAAGTACTGGATGTGTGAAATGATGAATTTATCTCAGGTATGGAAGTCAGGTAATTTTCTGTAGAACTTTAGTCTTAATGATTACTACTGACTCATGGGTATTAAAGTTTAATTATATCAGGAGTCACTTGAAACCAGTGATTAAGTTCAAAACTATGGCTAGGGCCCTAATGAATGAATTCTAAGATCTAAAGTAATCCAAATCTAAGCAGATGCTTTAGACTTGATATTATATAAGAGTTAGAAGTTATATTTACAGAGACCAAATCCTGTGGGAGTTAATTTTACAATGAATTTCCTATATGTTGACCCAACATATGGTTTTCTTTTCCTCCATACATTAATTCAGTAAGCATTTATTCATTACCTATTATAGATCCTCCACTTCACTTTGAGATCGAACATGATCCCTACAGGCATTTAATAAATAATTCTTTAAAATGCAACTAAAACTAGACCCAAGAAACCCAAGGAATATTATTATGAAGGATTTAAAAACTATAGCCTTTGATTGTACAAATGGAAAGTTTTAGTGACTACTCTCAAGTAGTAAGTTAAGGGGAGGAAATAAATTAGAAATCAGTTTTTGCCAGCCTGTGCCCTGTTCACAGTACCATGTTTTCTTCCCTTTAAAACGTAAACACAAAGTTTAAAGGAGTTACGCGATCGAAGAGATTTATGATATTCTTTTAATTATTTTAGAATATAAAGTTTTCCTAAAATGATCTTATTCTTTATATGGTGTACTGGACTCTGGTTTTATGTGAGTGGAAATGCTATATTTTTAGTTAAAATCAAAACCACATTATTTACTTTTTTTCTCCCAAGCTGAAGTAAGAATTGCCTGCCATTAAATTAAGCAAACAAAACATATCCCAAGTAGTCACAAGTACACCTGGCTAAAATTCATTGGTTTAATACAAATAGAAAAACGTGGCCAATGTGTTTATCCCAGTTATATGTACTTCTGATTTTTTTCTTGGATAATGCTTGAAATCATTCACAGCAATGCCTAGATCCTTGAATAAAAACATTTTTTTGTGTGTGTGAAATCTGTAAGATGTGCCTAAAGAATGTAAAATTTTGTGAAGTATAATAATAGAAATGAAGATGTTAAGAGTAATTTATCCTTAATCCTAATGTACTGTAGGGCTGAAACTATATACCCAAGATATGACTATACATTAATATAGTATATATATAGTCAACTGTATAGTCAAATGTATAGCAACAAATATGTTCATGTCTTTCACCCCAGATTTAGGCTGGATGTAGAGATTAACAAAGTTTGAACTGAGATAAAAAGAACATCCTTATTTCAACCAGTCATAAGATCTGGAACTTTGAGTTCTACCTGCTTTGATGAACTTGGTTATTGCTCAGAAATTAGGGAAGGGGACCTGCTGAGCCCTGGATACAGGTTTACAAATCTAACTAAAGGAATAGTAAACAAGATGGACCAATTCCAGATCTTTTCTGGGGAAAGACCCTGGACTTTGTCCATTAGGTAGACAAAACAGCTCCAAAATTTTATGTTACCAAGTACAAGGGAGTATCAGGTACCCAGCAAACTCTCAATAAATGATGATAATTGTGGAAAAACAAGTGACAGTGATGTTAGCCTTTCTTTTGAAATGGATAGCCTAACCATCGTGCCTGCTCATCTTCTGTAGATTTAAGAACTATCCAAATATTTCTTAATTTGAATCTAAATATTAAATTTTGTATATAGTGTTTATAGCTTCAGGACTGGAGTAGGAGTTCTTAGTATGTCTCAGTTATTTGTAATAGAAGTTTGGTTAGTGTAGCTGGAAGCCCATCTCTTCAGATAAAGAGGAATTTCCTGGTTTTAGATTTACAACATTCACATGTGGAGCCAGAATTTAGAAAAGATTGGAAATAACCCTGAGAACTGGGAAGTATCATGTGGTAGAAAGAATCCTGGACCAGGGATGGAGACTAGGTTTATCATGTACCGAATGGATTACTTGAGGCAAATTTTACTTTCCTCATAGGCAAAATATATGTACTAGTGTGTACCAGTACTAGTATGTACATTGCCAATGGGTCAACTTGAAAGGGTGGTTTTGAGCCTCATCCGAGATGAAGTGAATGGAAGGATTTGGTTTAGTAAGTGCTGTGCATGTACAAGGATTTTGTGTGCCACAACACAAGTTTTATGGATGAAAGTAAGAGTCAGAGTCCTTGAGCTGTCCAGATATTTAAACCAAAATGTAAATGAAGCTAGAAACCCCACTTTGTGAACTTGGGAGTATAGACTCGTTTTAGCATGGGTACTAGAGACAAGTGATAATTTAATCATTATTGCTCCTTTCTCAGACTCATAAGAGGTACCCTGTTGCCATGCAAGAGATTTTTTTTTTAAAACACTTCCTAAAGACCTGTTGGCTATAAAGAAACCTGCTAGCTCACTTAATACCATCAAGTTCCAGATCTTCAGCACTTGTGCCAAAGGGACAATCTCCATGTGGGGGAAAGTAGACTTCCAGGCCTTGATTCTTATACTCTCAGAAGTTCTTTCCGTAGAGATTCATTAATCTCATACCACTTTTGTGTCTTAGAAGAGAACAAGAAGCTGGCTGGAGTTTCATATATTGGTTTAATTGGTCAGCTGTGAACATTTTTTGCAATTGTTATTCTTCCCACAGCAGCAACCCATTTTTACTGCAGAGACAGCAAGACCTCCCTCCAACCCCCTTTGCAGGCCATTTTAAAAAATTAACACCTGTGTCTTTTATTTTCTCCTACTTTCCTCTGTATATAAAAGGTACAGAGGCTGCTGTGGCAAGGGCACTGTATCCCTCTTTCCCACAGAAACACCAGTACAGATATAGCATCAGTGGTTCCTACTAACATGGGGCATGGCTCCTAGAGAGAAGGGGATGATGGATGGGTTGGTCTGGGATATTATGGAATGATATACACTCATCCTTTCTTCTGTTCAGTTTCAGAATCTGCCCTACTGAGGAGTAAAAACAGTGCCCTTTGTCTAAAGACATTGTTACCAGGTTGCTTTCTGGAGTTTTGTTGAGTATCCTCCACACGATAACACTTTATAAATTCACATTGCGTGAAGCATAGTGTATTTGAATCAGTACAGTATATTGGCCAAAGAAAAGGGGCATTCAGTTCAGACAATCTGTTTGAATATCAGATCATCTACTTGCTGAGTGGCTTGGGCAAGTTTCTTTATCTCTCTGAGCCTCAATTTCTTTATCTGCAAAATGACAATAATAATAGTATCTGCTATTAAGGATTGTTGTGCATGAAGTGTGTGCTTAACAAATGTGAGCTATATTATTAGGCTCTGGAGAGTGAGAAATACAAGGCAAATTCCCATTTTCAAGGAACTTACAGTGTAATTGGAAGGGAATTATACTGTAAGGCAGAGAATGGGAGTGCCAACTATGTGCTGCAGATAGTAAAGCAATCTGCCAGTGACTAGGATGATGGTGAAAGGTTTCAAGATAGAGGTGGGAATTTCTCTCTGGGATTTGTAAACTGAGTGGGATTCAGATATACATAGTAGAGCTGAAAGGCATCCCAGATGGCAAAGGGAAGGAGTGATGAGAACACACGGCACAGCAGGGGTGGGAGTATGCCAGAGTGGAAAGTAAACCAGCATTTGAGCCAGATAAGCATAAGAATCCTGTCTCTGCTGTGAGATCTTCGTTGGACAAGTACCTTAATTTCTTTAGTCTCAGTTTCTACAGTCTTATAATCATATCTCACTAAATCAAAAGACTTAAATTAGGTGATGTTTATAATGCCTAACATGGTGCCTGGCACCTAACAAGTGTTCAATAAAATGAAGATAATTCATGTGGTGTTTTTAGTGGGAGAGCTGTCTGCCTGAAGAGCTGTGTTGCTTTGTGTAGGCCAACAGTGGAAAACAAACCAGAAATGGCCAATTAATGACTATGGGGAGGGTGGAGAGGAGGATTAAAGGTAATTTAGGGAGCTGGACCTGTTATAGGGTATCAGAGCTATCAAGGTTTTTCAGTAAAGTGGGGGTTTAGGATGGTTAATCTCAAGGTGCTATGAAGGCTATTTTGAAGGTAGGAAGAAATTTACTCAAGCACATGTAAGGTGGTACAGATCTAGATTAGGATAGTGGCTACATTACCAGACCTGGCTGATGTGGTCTCTTTAAAGTTTCTTTCATAAAAGGAGCTTAGGGTTCAGCAGTGTGGAGTTAGGGAAATTTTGTTTTGTTTTGATTTGATTTGTAGACCCTAATATTTAGTGTCAGTTTTCCAGAATAAAACAACTGTACTATAGGTCCATAACTTTGGAAAATAGAACTCACTGACTATCCAGGGACTATAAAAGGTAGTAACTTTAATGCTAAGTAAACTCTAGAACTTGCTCCAGCTTATAAAATAGCTCTTTTTAAAAGTTCCTTTTCCCTTCCTGTTAATGCAGATAGGTGTGTACTCTTCCCTGGTGTTCAGGAAGGTACAGGTATAGATCATTTATAGCTGTATGGAGTTTGAGGTTAGAATTGTAGTACTAAGTCTCATTGGGTTAAATGGGGAGGATGCTCTCAAGCAAATAGTAATTTTGATGACTTTATTTGGTGACATTGTGATTTGAATGAGAAAATTCTATCTTCTCCCTGGAGTTTAAAAGTGATTTAATTAAACATACAAACCTAGGAAATAGTTTTGGAAACTAGAAAATTCTTTTGTATTGTCTCTCATTCTCTCCTAACCTCTCTTTTTTCTGTCCATAGTGGTTTTATAATGGAAGAATATATGGTAGGTAATTGTATTTGTAAAAAGAAAATCACACTGGTATATGGACACCAGTTTTAAAAATGTGAGGAAATCTCAACTGCCTATTACTGTTCAGTGGTAGGCTTTAAACATATTAAATAGGAAAGGATAACTGCCCTACCACTGATTTCCTGAATTTTGCTGTTCTCTCATATGACTACAGGGATAACATGGTGTCACAATAGTTAATTGTGGCCATGCATTGCTTCTCTTGGAAGGAGAATACACATGCAAGGGGATTGTGCGTGGTGGTTGACAAAACACAGAAAGGAGGTAAATGACAAAGGAAAAAGCAGGCCCTGTGAAGTTATAGGCAAAGCAAGCTAGCTTAGTCTTGTCACTTCTGTGCAGAGGCAAGGAGTGTATTTTATATTCCTCTCCTGAGTTTATTTAAATCATCTGCTGGGGTGAGGGGTGAGGAGAAATCATGATGTTATAAGGCTGATTAAGATGCAAACATGCCGATTATATCTGGGTTCTGACACTCCTTTTCACTCCATCCTGGAAACAGAAGATTGCAAAAGAAACCTGTTCCAAGAGAAGGAAGGGGAGAAAGCAAAAAACATCGACCCACTTTTTAATGAAAGATTTTCTGAATATATATTATTTTTACATTTCTCTTATCCATGCCACCCTAATAGATCATCCAGAGTAGCTCCTGGCTGAAACCCTGGCCAGAGGGTTCGGACCAGAGGGAGGTGGCATTGTACAGAGGGACAGATGCCGATGTCATAATTTTGCTGCAGGAACCTCATCAGAGACCAAGTCTCCCTTCCCACATGGATAGTGGGCATTGGGCCTCAGAGAGGGCCTCAGTGCAGATTTTAGCCTTGTCCCTTTCTCTAACCCCTCTGCCTTCCGCTCCTGGAGTGGGATCTCTCTCTTTCCCCCCTTTTTTCAATTAAATGAATTAATTACCAGGCATTTAACTTTTTGCCAGACTCTTTCATTATGCTCAGAGTTGTTGCTGAGCGGCAAAGGGAAGTAATAACATTCGCAGTGAGGGGCAAATCCTGTTAATGAACAAATTAAAGTTCAAACAATGATTCAAGTTCACAACCTCTCTGTGGCTCTTCTCTTTTTAATAAGAGTTATACATGTTACTTTCCTCGCTCTTTTCTCCCTTTTATTACTTTTTAAGCTTTTCATCAACACTGCCAGGGCATATTTGAGACTCCCAACCTTTCAGCCCTGACAAGGACTCGAGCAGTTATAATCCTGTCTTAATTTGGCAACTTTTGTAAAACACATAAAGGGCCCAGGGTCACCTTTGGTCGCCAGGGCTCTGTGACCCTATAGTTTCCACCTCCTGCCTGGGTTGCCTGGGCCTTTCCTCTGGGTTTGCATTCGACTTCCAGCAGCCAGGATCTTATGACTGAACTTCCCGCCGTGGGGCACAGTCTTGCAGGGCGGCCGCCAATATCTGAGCCCCGTTTTTCTCCTTTCCCTCTCCAGTGGCCTTTTCCACCCAGCTGGTTGCAGTGCTTGGAGAAAGGGGAGACTGAGGAGAGGGAGGGGCCTGGGGACTAAAACCTTTATGGGGAAAGGGGTTTGAAGTAGGAAAGATGCCTGCACCCCTCACCACTACCATTACCAAATACTCCTGCTCACCTAGCTGAGGGGACCATGGCTATTGAGGCTCAGAAAAGCCCAAGCCTCCTTGGCCCTGACTGGAGCCGGAGCTGGGCTCCAGACCCTGGCGGGAAGGAGCCTGTGAGGCATCTGGTGCCCGCCTACTTCTCCTTCTCCTTCCCCTCGATATCCCCCCCACCCCCCATGCTGTGGACTGCGTGGGGGTCTTTTCTACCTCCTCGCCTGGCTTCTCAACACCATCCCCTGAGCGTGGCTTGATATAATCACCATGACAACTGCAATCTAGGAGCATACACATAATAGAGATGAAATAGACAAAAGATTAGCATGCCATGAAAAGTACAATAAGTTTCTTATTTAGCATTTAGATAACTGTCTTTCCTTCGGAGCAAGCTTCAAAGTTGAAGCCAGTTTAGACCAAGAGGATTAATTCTTTCTCCCGCATGCTTCATTGAATCTCTCATTACCAAACTTTGTCTGTATTGATGTAAGATTTGATTGAAGATTAGAGCATTTAGCAAATCTTGCTTTTCTGCATGTATCAGGTCCTTTCAAGCACGGATCGCGGTGCCTGGTGGTCAATACCCTTACTTTTATCCAGTGTCTGCTTCATTTAAACTTAATCAACTCCATCAATGAACTGGAACAGGGAAACGTCCCTGTGGTAAGAATGTTGTGCTTTTGTGGGATAATTCTTTGCTCTTTCTCGATCCGTTGGCGTTAAACCTAAAATTGCACTATGATGAACTTTTTTTTTAATCAATATGATAATGACAATTGAGCCTGAACGCTCTGGTAGGACTTAGAGTAGAGCAGGATCTGGCCTCTATTACCAAAACAACTTCTGGTCCTGCGATAGTCTGCCTCCTTTTGTGTGGCTTTAATACCTTTTCTTCCCTGACATTGAATATTGCTCAAGCTGGAAAATGATGCATCTTTGTAGGGAAGGCTCGTATGTCACAGCCAGAAAGTGAAGCAGACCGATTGGTTGTGTGAATTATCTGACTTGCTGCAGTGAATTATTTGCACTGTTTCCCTACCTAGTCAACAAGTTCCTGAGGTATAGTAGAGATCAATCAAAACTGACAGCCTGTGTGTGAAGGCTTTACTGTGTAAATCTGGCGCACTCATCCTGGCCATGCCGGCCCTGGCATCTGTATATCATTTTTATACTGCTACCAGTAGAGCAATTTCAAAAGTATTTGCAAGGAAAATGCGTGTCCCCATCTGTTCCTGGAAGCATAAATGTGCCACCTTCAGAGGGTTTTCACTGGTAATCATATCTTTAATGATCAACAGACTAGTGATATATATTTTTCCATAAAATGGGGTTTTCTTCACTTTATTGTGATTGGCTAGAATAAATAGCTTTTCCATATGTTAGGGAGATAAAATATAAGATTAGCAGAGATCATTTGTTGGGTAGTAAACAAAAGAAACAATTCATTTCAAATAATCTTTGAAAAGAAGCCACAACAAAATTAAGTTGCAATAACAGCATCTGAGTTCCCAGATCAGAAACAGACCTTGTTCCTCCTTGGCAAAGGAGCCATTTAAGAGCAGAAACTCAGAGTGTTCTAGAGGACTCTGGTGGCTTATTCTCAGAGGCAAGGGAGGGAAGGAGCAGGGTAAGAAGGAGAGGGCAGAATAATACTTATTTGTTCTACTTCTGTTTTAAGGTCATATTTCCTTTCCTTTTATTTTACCCACTATTTGCTCACCCTCACTGCAGGATCCTGGGTAAGTTGGTGGGCCATGTGTTTAGAAAGCAGAAAAATGCCAACCTGCTGAGTTCTCTTCAGGCCTACAAGGAGATGGGGATTGTTCATGTACTTTAACGTAAAAGTTGGTTTCCTCCTTGGGAGACTGTTCTTCTCCCACAGAAGAGGGTGACTTCAGAGGGTGGAACAGAGTAAGGGCCTTTACATGAAATTCCAAAGCCAGGCTAAAGGCTCCTGGAGTTAGCCAGTACTTGACAGAAAATCCCTAGGAAGTGTTCTTAATGATCTAATCTCACCTGTATAGTTTACAGACTGCAGTTACAATTGGGTGCTCACCACCACCTGGCTGCCCGACACACACCCATGCATGTGTTCTCCACACTCAGCAACCGAGAGCCCTCTCCGTTTTTTTCAGATGCAGAAACTCAGTTCTGTTGATATTCTTGGTTCTTGGTGATATTTGGAAGCTTCTGCTCTAGGAACAGGTTGTAACTGCCTGCTCAGGAATCTCCACTTCTCCTTTGTTTCCAGTCAGGAGAGAACCCCTTTTCACAAAAGACTAACATTAGTTGCAAGACACCTGAATCTGAACAATGCCTTCAGCCCTTGAGCTCTCCAGAAAATAAGTGCAGAGCTAGTTAGGCCTGTTTTCTACAAGTCAAGATTTAAGAATGAGAAGCGGGGTGAGAAAGGTTCTCTCTAAACATTGGTTAACTGTTAATTTGGTCCTTTATTCTTTACTGTATGTATTGTTACTGACTTTTTTCCTTGGGATAATGGGAGGAAAGCCCCATCTTTTCTGTATATCTTACCCCTCACCACCATATTCTACAGAATTTTTTGCTCTCTCCAAATGCTTACTGTTCTCACTGTGTTAGTTTCAAAGTGGGAGACTGGTCCCAAGAAGAAAATCTCTGTTAGCATCTTAGACTTAACTTGTGTTATTTTCTGGCCCCAGTGAGGCTTAGGAACATCTAATAGGACAGTAGAAAAACACCTTACCCCAGGCCTATGGCCAGAAGAAGATGAGAAAGCCACTGTCAAATGTGGCTTCACATTGTATTGTGATACACTGTAGATTTCAGTCTTCAGTGAATTTTCTTGCTATGAGGAAGTTCTGGCACGTGTTATGTATGAAACATGATTTGCACGCAATTCAAAAAACCGAATTTCTGATTTCTGTGTATTTTAGTTTGAAACTCATTTAGCATTGAATTTCTGTTGTTTTCTTAAAATGAAAGGAAGTAAAAAACCTTACTAACTGATTCTGTGTGGAAGAAATAAATTTGAGTTTTACTCCTCTTGTCCAGGAGGATGAGAGGCTGTTGCTACTGTAGTTGGGATGTTTCCCACTCCATCCTTCTGTTCCCCTGGGGGTCGTGTCTTACACATGAGCCTCTGCCAGAAATATTGCTTTCCACACCACAGTAGAAGACATCTGCAGAGCTTGCCTTTGGGTCTCTGGTTGACCGAGGCTCTGAACCACAGAACTGCATGCATCCAAGGTTTTCCTAAACCCTAGATTGGAGTCATTTGCAGTACGTAGACCTTTGCTGCTTCAAAACCACAGACCCTGTACACATATACTTCCATAGCAGAGACGGAAGTCTTGGCAACTATAGGACAAAGATTGGAAATTTTAAAAACACACACTGTGTTCAAGGTTAAAATTAATTTCACTGACAATGCTATCTTTTTCCCTCCACAGACTTAACTGCTCCCAAGCAACCTTATCAGTCTGGGCTTATTTCAATGAAAATGCACTTAATTCCAGAAAAACAACTAGATATCTATATGTAACAATATTATTTGTTAACCAATTTTATGAAAACAAAAAGCCCTCCCACTTTTGAGAAGAATATTGAACCCAAACTCTATTTCAGATATTTAAAAACATGTAAGTTAATAGTGTTAATTTCCACATACTGCCTCATGATTGTAATGTGAATAAGTATGCGGTACTATTTGTATTTTAGATGCTCCTTAACCAGACAGGTAGGGCATTTTGGAAGGAAATTCAGTTTTTTGTTGTTGTTGTTTTAATAAGCTTAAGGCTCTTTTGATTAAGGAAAATAAACTAATAGTTAAGACAAAATGAACTTTTAAATTTTGGTATCAGTCAAGTTAAATTACCGATCAAATGCCCCCTGGATCTTAAAAATGAAAAGGTGTTTAAAGTTTATCAGAAATGAAAAATTGAGAGGAATGAAGTTTCTTTCTTGTTCTCCCTCACTCTAACAGCACAGTAGTAATAGTTTGGGTTACTCCTGGCTTTTATTGGGGATTTTCATCTTGTTCCAGAAGGAAATAGCAGGAAGGCAACTTGTATAGTTAATAGTCACATTCTAACGAATGAAATTTCCGAGCAGAATTTCTACACTCACCCTTGTCTCCGGACAGTGTAAAGGGATGTTTTAATTTGGAGTCAGAACAACTAGGTTAATATCTGGAGACATTCCCCCACCCCCCCGCCACCCCTTTGAGAGAAATGGGAGGAGAAAGGAAGAAAAATTAGTTTTACTCAGCGGCCAAAGGACTATTCCAGGAGTCAATGAGGTAGGGAAATTTGAATTTCGAGGCAGTGCTTTTCTGCTAGCCCACTGCATAATAATCTCGGAGCTAGTCACCTTGGGAGTGGATAGCCGGTGGTCGCTATCAGATCCCAGTCTCTCCTACCTCTTCTCAGTTGGCTTTTGCCCTAAGACTTCAGGTACTTTCTTCCTAGATTCCCCTCCCCCACCCCAACGCAGACGTCAAGGGGCGCGACAGCTGTTTCGAGAATCCCTCCGGGCGTTCAGGATCCGGGTTTAGGCGC